>NC_065922.1:62582131-62822047 GCF_024586455.1 Bactrocera neohumeralis
CCGACTTTGAAAACACCGTTTCGAGAAAAACGAGTTTAAAGTTTTGAAAGCACTTTATATGTAGTCGGCGCGCCTCCACTAATGTGTCTATAACTTCGAAAATATTCGTCGGATCGACTTGAAATTTTGTGTGTGTATACTCAGATATATATATATTAAGAAAACGCAAAAAAATCGATTTTTTGAAAATCCTAACTGTATATAACCCCTTAATATAGTCTTCAAAAACGAATAAATAACAAGTTCATAGTAGTCCATAACAGGTGGACTGATAACTTCGAAGGCTAGCATAGAAATTTTTTAATATAAAATTTGTTTTTATTATTCAATATATTCGGTAGTCGAAAAAGTCTTTTCGTATTTCTAATCAAACTTCATTTTATTTTTTTACAATTATGCTAATAAATAAATAAACAAATATGTACCATTTTGGGCGACCACTTTTGGCCATTTTTCCGCTAGAAACATTATTTCATCAGTGTAAAACTTTCATCAGTGTAAATCGAAATTTCCAGAACGGAAGCGAGCGAACCATTGTTGTGCTACACGCACTGATACAGCATCGTCTCCGTAAACTTCACAAATTTCATTGGTGACTTGCGTGGCATTCTTACCTTTTTTATACAAAAATTTCAAAATATAGCGAATTTCTTCATTATTTTTACTCATTTTTGAACAGCTGTAACTTTTTTCAACTTCGCCGAATTATTTTTGTTTTTGTCAAGTAAAGCTTAACGTTTCCAACACTCTATGACACAATGTGATTGGTAGCACTGAGATGAGATATACGTCTGCAACGACAACTATTGCCAAACTCCGAAAAGATTTTTTCAACTACCCAATAGTTACCCTCGAGAACGATACAAAGATTATAGCGATGACACAATTTTCAATACTAGTTTTATTATATAATTTGTCTTTAGCCTCAAAGTACAAACTGTCGATTGCACTCCGGTATAAAATGATGATTTTTTAGTTATTTGTTAATTTTAGAAGAGTACAGCAAAAAATTAAAAACTAAAAAAAGTAAAAAATTTCAAAAATTATGAGCTGACGAAGTGGGGGTCTCTAAAAATTTCCACGTGACCATACCCATGATTTCAACCCTTCTAGTTATCTGAAACCAAAAAAAAAATTGTTATTAATCTAGAATAATGTCGCAATGGCCGGAACTACGGAAAAGTGGGAAACAATTTTTTCACAAAATGGCGACTGCCTGAAAAAAAAAGTTTTTTTGGGTCACTTTTTCTGACTGTTTCGAATTTTTAAAAAATAATAAAAATAAAAATTTGGGGATGTGGCTAGTTCCAACCATAGACAAGCCTATAAAGAAGACTCTATAAAAATTTCAAGTAAATCGGTCCAGTAGAACCTGAGAAATCGTGGGTATCGTTCCGAAAAAGTCAGTTTTGAGAAAAACGCGTTTAAAGTTTCGCGTAAAGTCTTTTGTTCGATTAGTTCCGGCCGAACCAGTTTGTATGCCGGGTCAGAAAAATGTCCACATCTCCGAAAATAATTTGAATTTTGAAAAATCCTCTTGTACACATATTCTTGAATAGTTAAACTTTGAAAATATAAAAAAAAATCGATTCTTTTAAATTTCTAGACCAGAATACCCCCTTAAGGGATCGTGAACTCGCTCAGCACCCTGCACAGAGCTTTCCCACGCCAAAATATTCATTCACAATATATCCAAAAGTTCTTTTGATATCTTTAGAGTCTCAGCTATCTCGAACAGCTTCACTTTACGGTCATCCAAAATCTTTTTGTCTTATCTTTTTTGGAGTTTTCATCGGTAGCAGCTGATTTATGGCGTTCACTGCTGTCTCAGCTGTATTGTGGTCTTATAACATTTTTTTCTCAGATATATTTATTGATTATTCGCCAAGAAGTGTTTACTCCATATGTGGTACTTTTGCAATTCTCAACAGGCTTATGCAAACATTGAAAATATATAGTGTTAAATTCCAAACTTTTTAAAAGGCAACTCAACTCTACTGCAAAATTATCAGAAAATACTGGAATGCACATACGAGTATAAAGACTTGACAAGTCCGCGTTTGATGGCGCACAAAATAAAGCTGCTCAATAGATGAATACGCGCTTCGCTCAACCAAAGACTACTCCACTTAAGCGATAGCAATTCGATATGCAATAATGCTATTGAAAACTAAAGCAACGCATTGACGCTGAATCAGTTTGGGGCAAGTGACTTAGTTTGCCTAAAAGAGCGTCCGTCCAGCCATTTACGGATGCGATTGCGTCAAAAGATGTCGTTCGCATGTTTCACCTTACAAAGGAAATTTCAATGCGATTTTGTAACTTGCTACAACACAGTTGTCGTGCTGTAATGTTGTAAAGATCGAGAGTAAGAGTTAGCAGCCAATATAAATAAATATTTAATTCGTATTTTCCCAACACCGGCAATAAATAGTGGAAAACTGCAAAGCTTAAGAGAAAGAAAAACGAAAAGCGAAAATGCAACACGTAAAATTATTTAGCTGGTAATCTTGGTATTGCAGTGAGCTGTTGACAGCGCGCTCTTCCGCATGCGCAGGCGCATAGCACACATGCGCATAGTAGGTATGTAAACATGTGCGCTCAGCTTGGAGACACGGCTACAGGAAATTCGAGCACAACCAGCAGTCAACGAGCTGGACAAACGAACGGACACGCTGTGGCAGTGAACTTGAAAGACGTGCTCCCTCAGCGAAATTTCGCAATAAAACAGAAAATAATTGACAAACATAAAAATAACGGTACCCAAGCGGCATGTTGAAATAAAAAAGTGTTCAAAATAAATATCCAGTACATAAATAAAATTTTATCTCTTATGAGTAAAAGTAAAAAAATTATGAAATTATAAAAATAATATTAAACAGGTAAGGAAGCGCTATGTACGGGTCTGAAAAAAAAAATTAAGTTTGGTTACAAATACAAAAGTTTTCATAAAAGAGTTTGATTTTGAAAGGTCAGTTTGTATGGCAACTATATGCTATAGTGGTTCAATCTGAACAATTTCGCCAAAAATTGTTTTGAAAATAATATATGCCAAATTTCGTGAAGATATTTCGTTGAATAAAAAAGTTTTCCATACATGGACTTGTGGTTGATCAGTTTATATGGCAGCTATATCCTATAGTCGTTCAATATCGAAGGTTCTTACAAATGAGCAGCTTTTTGGGGAGAGATGAACATGTTCAAAATTTCAGATCGATAACTAAAAAACTTAGGGAGTAGTTCGCATTTATACAGGCGATAATACAAAATTGAGGTTATTTTATAAAAATAACTCGTACACTGATCGACATCTTTAATGCGGTTAGTTCTCTTAAGTTTTCTATGCTTACTTATTGACCGATATATGCGATAATTAGTCAAACGGAAATTCTTTTTAATAGGTTGTCAAAAAAGTCTTGCGGTATTTTCGCTAGTTGGCGCTGAAAGCCCGTAGTTCTAGTTTTATTCGTCGCATCGGGTCATGCTATACCTTTTTGGAAAGCTCATTTCACGCGCTAACACGTGTTTGATTGATTGTCGTTTCTTTTAAGTCGTTCGTGAGTTATAGCGTCGCAAACATGGAGCAAAATAAAGAGAAAATACGGCATATTTTACAGTACTACTACGATAAAGGCAAAAATGCATCTCAAGCCACCAATAAAATTTGTGCAGTTTATGGACCCGATACAGTTTCCATTTCCACCGCACAACGATGGTTTCAACGTTTTCGTTCTGGTGTAGAGGTGGTCGAAGATGCGCCACGCTCCGGAAGGCCTGTCGTCGAAAATTGCGATAAAATCGCCGTAGCATCGGGCAAGAGTTGGGCATGAGTCATCAAAAATTCATTTCAATTTCAATAAAAAAATAAAAAATTCAATAAAAATACCGCAAGACTTTTTTTTATTAGGTATACTGGGGGTAAGGGAAGAATGGATCCGATTTTACCCAAAAAACGAAAACGCTCTCTTCGCATTTCAATAATAAATCTCACAGAATTGAACTAATTGTTTGGAAAACGGTCAGCTATAAGTATAGGGTTCCACATAATCGGTGTCTGGGGGACTTAACAAGTTAGCAGTTTCGAAAAAGCCACTATTTGTGCAAAATTTTTTTCGAAATTGCTCTCAACTTTACAATGGCTCCTATGTAACTCCTACCAACTCGTGTGTAAATTTAATTTTCACACAAGTTATCGCACAAACAGACGGACGGATATATAGCTTCTCAGAATACAAATTGTATTGTCATCCTGATCATTTATATATATCTAACCATATCAATATCGAATACTTTTAAGCGTTAGAAACCATCGTTAGATGCACAAAACTATTATACTCTCTGTTGCAAAATGTTGCGAGAGCATAAAAATAAGACAAATATATTTCTCAATGAAAATGAAATTTCAGCTGGGGCGCGTGCATGTAGAAAAGAAAAAATAAAGCGCGCTAAATGAGACCACGCACACAGCGCACGCCAGTTTACAACAAGTTCGTTGCTTAAGTCTTTTGTTTACCAAGCGCTGCGCGAAGTTGACGTTGGCGGTGGCCTGCGCGCTCATAACGCGTGCAAATGAGGCAATCGATAACGCTGCTGTTAGCACCGTTAGTGTGGCTATTGCCGCAAGCAACCAAATGACAATTATTGCTGTGTTTATTGTATTTTTCTTTGTTGCTGTTGTTGATCCTCTTTAACCATTTTTTTATGATTTTACAACTACTGATTGTTTACTTGAAAGGCAGTGCAAAACGCTGATTGCCGAAATTAACATAAGCTTAGTGAAATGATGCTAGTTTTGTTATATTTCATTCAACACTCGCTGCTGCTGCTGCTGCGCGCTGTTGACAAATAACCACCAACGTCAACTCGCAGCAGTTGCTCACAAACACATACATACATATGAGCGAAGAGAAAAAAAATATACCTTGCTTGGCCCATTTCTGGTTTATGAGTTTCTAATGAGGAAACGTGGTGTCTTCAATAATTTCGCTGCCTAGCCTATTGCATAAGAGGCCCAGTTTGCCGCTCGTTCGCGCGCTTTAATGAAATTCAAATTGATTTCACGCATGCGATGTTGTTGTGGTGTTGGGTAAAAAACCAAAACAAAAAAAAACAAATTATAAAATTATAAAAATAAAAATAAAAAGAAAACTCCACAGGAGTTTCGCGAACGTGTTGGCGTGCATCTGTTGTATTTTTTATTGAGTATTCAGCGGGTGTCTAGGGAAGTCGGCACTTTTGTCTTTGTTTCAGCGCTGGCGGTAATTTTGTTTTTGTTGGCTTGTTGCACGCAATTAAAATAAGATTGGCATTTAACAAAAATTCGAATCAGATATGTAAATAGAGAATTTGCGGAAATATAGATACAACTACTTATCTGTATTTGTTGCAAATGTTGCAGAAAGCACAAGTGGCTTAATATGTTAAACGATTTTCCTCAGATTACATAAGCTGTTAATGAGTAACATACAGTTACGTTTTGACTATTATGCAGTGAGTGCTGCATTTCTATAATATATGTAAGCCTAATATTACACTGCTATTTTGTAGGCTGCTAGTATATAGTTGCTGGTCTACTTGCTCTGGCTACTATAACAAGACTTTGCATTGCGTATGGCTACTGTTGTCAGTACACATACACTGTACAAATTCCATATATTCTACATTTTTAAGAAACACTGTATTACTTATTTTCACAAAAATCGAATAATGAAACAAAGCAAAAGAAAAGAAAAACTGTCTTTTGGAAATTTTTTCAATTGGAAAGGTTCTTAAATAAGCAAAACATGAAAAAACGTTAACTTCGGCTGCACTGAAGCTATAATACCCTTCGCAGGTGCATTTTTGCAACATTAAACAGTACGAGGGCTGCCATATACAGTTGTGTTCAAAATAATAGGAGCACATCACAACATAAAATACAAAGTTATGTTTTTCAACAAAAACATGAGTTTTATTAATTTAGCTTTTATCCACGAATTGTTCATTTTATGCAGTCTTATTATGCACCTTTAAATTTTTAGTAATGCACAATAAATGAAAAAAAATAAATTATTTAAATTAAAACCTCAAAAATTCGGTGTTCAAAATAATAGGAGTGCGTCAAAAACTGCAATAAAACTAAAAAAAAATTAAAAGAATGGAAATTATCACTAGTATATAAGTTAGTTTAGTTAATATTTAGTAGAGTAACCGCCATTTTTTTATTACTGCTGCAGATCTGCGGAACATGGGATCGATCAGATCACGACACCTTTTCATCGGGATTTGCTGCCATGCCTCGTGGACTGTGCTCCATAATTCCCTTGCATTTGATGGTCTACGGTCAGCAACAACTTTTTTAATATCTACCCATAAGTTTTTTTTTTGGAATTAAGGTCAGGCGACTGAGCAGGCCACGACATAACCTCTACTTTATTGACCCGAAGCTATTCCTTTGCAAATTTACTTGTATGTTTCGGGTCGTTATCTTGCTGAAATAACCACTTTAATGGTATATTCCATTCGGCCTATGGCAGCATAATTTTTTCAATACAGCCACATACACGTACTGATCCATGGTTTCTTTTATCTGATGGATTGGTGCCACGTCGTTCTACGAGGAACTTTCGCACTATGCACCACCATGTTTGACGGTCACAAGAGTGTATTGCGGTTTATATTCTGTATTGGGTGGACGACGGATATACTGCCTAGACCCTGTGCCACCAAATAAAACTACCTTACACTCCTCTGTCCACAAAATATTTCTCCATTTCTCCGGTTGCCAGTTGCCATGTTCCTTGGCGAATTGGAGCCGTGCTCTAATTATGTTTCTTTGTCAACTATGGAACTTTTCGTGGACTCCGCGCAACTAAATTATATTCCAATAAACGTCTACGAACTGTTACGTCACTAACATCAAGATCTAGGCGCTTTTTTATTTCTCTAGGCGACGCTTTGGGATCTTTCTTAGACGACTGGAGTATGCGTCGATCGATTTCTTTAGTAGTTTTGCGTTTTCGTCCACGTGTTTCGGCTTTATTTTTATAGGACAGGGAATTTGATATCATTTGATCAGAGCACCCGAGTATTTCTTTAATTTCTTTATAAGTTTTCCCGTTTTTTTATAAGATTTTTAATGATTTCACGATTTTTGTCGCTGGGATGTTTTCCTCCACCCATTAATTAAAATAAATGACTTATCCTTTAAAAATCCCATCGTTTTTATTTTTTTCTACTTACTTTTTAGTTTTTTTTACAGATTTTGTTTAAATAAAAATGTTTTATACCACTTGGTAGCTCACACTCCTATTTTTGTGAACAGCGCAATTCAGTGACCGACACAGATTTGAACTCATAACATTGGAAATAATGTAAACAGCTGAAGTTTATGCTTTGTGTTTTACTCGCGGAATACCGTTAGAAATATTTCTTGAAAAGTGCTTGACGTTCATGTTTTAACATGATAATTTTTTTGGGTTAAATATTTTTCTCAAGGGCACTCCTATTATTTTGAGCACAGCCTAGGGCAACACTAAGTGTTGCCAGGTGCAATCTGACATTTCCATTGGAAAGTTTGACATTTTTTAGCATAACATCACTCAGAACGTTTTGTCATTTATTCGTGAATTGTTTTATTTACAGGGAATTAAAAAATTCATCTCGGCCAAAAAATGGAATTAACTCGTGAACATTTTCGTGCGATCATTTTTCACAACTTTCGACGTGGATTATCACGACAAGGGTGCATCGATGAACTAAAATCTTTGTATGGCTATGAAGCACCATCCTATGGCACTCTGAAAAACTGGTACAACGAATTCAATCGTGGCCGACGTTCGCTCAAAGACGAATTCCGTGAAGGTCGTCCAAAAACAGCCGTTGTGTCAGGAAACATCGATGCCGTACGTGAACTGATAATGCCTATGCATTTCTCCCACCAGCATACATTCGATATTGCATGAACACCTGGCCGTAAAAAACGTAAAAAAAGGTTTGTTCTCGTTGGATCCCGCACAATTTGACAATCGCTCAAAAAAAGGCTCGTGTGGATTGGTGTAAAGAAATGCTGAAAAAATACGATCGCGGTGCTTCAAAAGACGTTTATAAGATCGTCACAGGTGACGAATCATGGATCTATGCGTATGAGCCCGCAACAAAACAGCAATCGACAAAAAAAAAAAAAAAAATAAATAAAATAAATGAAAAATATAAAATAAAATAAAATAAATGAAAATAAATAAAAAAAACCATTTTCGTTGATAAATATGCCTACTTACATTATTAGGCTAGAAATATATATAGCAACCTTTGTATGTCCTTCTAGTGCTCATACTCTTTAGGTCTAAAATAGGTAATAGTCAAATGTGGCTAGTTTTGGAAAATATGGATGTAGTTTTTAATCTATAAAAATCTATATATTTAGGTAAGTGGTGTTTCGAACAACCGTTATGGGTCATTTCGAAAATCTTTGTACTTGAAGCGAAGTATTTTTGTCAACTATTTAAAGTTTATTTCGAATTAATCTGGTACACCCAATATTTTTTCTTAAATTTTTCATTCAAGAATCCTTTCTCAGCATTTCTCTACACGACTGCCAAATTAAACCAATAAGGGTTGAGGAATTTCGGACCCTATACGGTTGATTTCCGTAGATATAAGAAATAAGTTATTCAATATGCGTCAACTCCGTCAATTGAGATTACTCAATAGGGGACGTCTTTGCCAAACTGTTTCTAAAGTAAATTAACCAAATATTTATTTGATAGTTTAATACAATTAGTTGCATGTTTTTGAAATCTCCATGCTATCTTTCCTGGTTCGCCGAAGGTATGACTGAAACGCCTCCAGCCTCAGTGGCAAAAGCAAGAAGGAGAAAGTGCCTGGATGTTTCCACATCACCTTCTTTCATACAATTCATCAATCGGCAATTTGATTCCTACTAGAATTTTATCCTTACAGAAAGAACTCCTACGTTTACAGCCAGATGACCTTTGCTAAGGACAAGTAGCTCAGTATATCTCCTACGTTATACTCTAAGTCAGAAGGATCTTGCAGTAGTGCAGAGACTAGTCATCGAAAAAAGCTTGCTAAGCACACGAGAGGTGATCCAGTTCTAGAACGCAAAAAGACAACGGAGATCTAACTCGTTCCACCACTTCCTACCTCATCGGCTCTGTAATTTCCAGGATTCCGCTATGATTAGGCACTCCAATGGGTCTGATAATGAAGTGGCGTAATGCTTTATCTAGTAAGGATAGACATTCCTTGACTAACTTTGAGTACACCGCTTTCGAGTTCAACGCTAAGATTGCCACTTTGCTGTTTTTCTGAGCAGCAAGTGGACGGCTACCTTAATAGCAGTCACTTCTGCCAGAAAAACACTACAGTAGTGCGGCAGCCTAAAAAAAAAATTTGACGAGTGGCTTTTGTGGCGAAGTAATCCAAGTTTTTAGGAATGGAAATGAAGAAGGAGGTAATTTCAACGTGTTCTTGTTCGGACCCCTTCATATACCCAGCATTCCTGAGGTACACTTCTCAGCAATACACCTGCCGTTCAAGCTTTATAGCAAGTTTAGCTTTTTCGAGCGCCTTCAACCAAACGAACACACCGTAGAGCAGTATTGGTTTGATTACAGTTTCGTCCCCGATCTTTACCGTATATCCAGAAGGACTTCCTTACCTCTCCTCAATATTTGGCCTTCGCGATATCTTTCTGTCAAGGTTACGCCCTTAGACTCCAAAAAGTTTTTAACTCAAGACCACCTGAAACACCGTTAACAAAGTCGATGACCTTGAGAAGAATTCATAGAACCTGTATTTCAAAAATCTATCGATAAGTAGATATAAGAATATAATTTTTTAAGGAATGGACTGAAAATTTAGGAGATCAAAAAGAGCTATCAGATCTTAAATAACTAAAAGCTTAAATGTCTTCTCTGTCTAAGAATTCATAGAAGAAAGACTAACTGGCATGGTCAGCTAAATAGAGATTAACAGCTAAAACTTGTCAATCTCTGGTGAACTGAATGTAAAATGTGGGGCATCCAGTTTGAAATGGAGAAACAAGCACTTTATTAGTTGACTAAACGAGGGTTCCAGAATTAAAACCTTAATGAAATTTTAGGTTGCCACCATATAAAAAAAACATATTTCAAAGTTATTTATGCGAAACGAAATAATCCTTATCTACATACTTTACGATATGTTTAAACAAAATTTATTTTATTTTCATTGTAGCTCCCTATATTCCACCTAAATAAAATATGGGACAGGAGATATCTCAGCAAAAGAAATGCAGCATTATTAGTCGACACAAAACACACCAACAAGCACCACAAACTCTTCAACCACACCCGATACAAGACGCAACAAAAAATCCCAAACCTTCTACTAATTTCACAACGTCCAACGGCAAATACACTAGACACTCACAAGAATTCCAAAGCGTCTACGCACCTTCCTCGAGCATCTCGACGACCTCTTCCAGCTCAACCGACGACGAGCACTATCGCCTAAGACAGAAATACAATCTGAATAAGCAAACTTATGAGAAATTCCGAGCGTCGAAGAAGCTCAGTCTCATCAGCAGTACCACCGATCAGAGTACTAGCACCAGCAATTCCGCGTCGACCAATAGCAGCTCATCTACATATCAAAATTCGAAATCCAGTGAACCAACGTATAACAACATCGTGCGCAAACCATCACAATATAAGCGCAAAAGTTCTTCGAGCACCGATAGTGGCATCTACTACGCCTCCTGCCATTGCGCCTCTTCCTTCTTGTCTTCATCAGCTACATCCTCTTCTTCGCTGTGCTCCACAAGCGCCTGTGGCTGCTCCACTTCTGTGGCATCTTCATCCAACCAATCGCGCAGCTCACTCGATCAAAAGAAAAACTATCTCTGTAGGCATTTGTATATAAAATCTTATCTAGATATTTTGGAGGAAGACGAGAAGGCGCGCGCTCATTTCAAATCTGCTAAACCGGGCGGCATACGCAATTACAAACCGAAGATTTTGGGCGATAGCGCGCTGTCAACCAGTGCACCACAGAGCACAGGATTTAGTATCAGCAGCAACAACTTGAAGCTGCGTGAGAAGTGTAAGGAGAATCCGTGGATTTGACAATTACTGAAAAATGGCGTTTGGCACAATGACATCTTTGCTTGGAATGATTCCCCTGTTAGCGATCGGCATGAACTACTATCGCTATCAAAGTATCGATCCGGAGAACAAAGTGCAGGAGCCGCAAATGGTGAGTAAGCGCCCATTCACGTACCCCGAAATCTATTCTAACATATAATATTTCACTTTCTCACTCTCAATAGACGCGTCGCCAATATGACTTCATAGTTGTTGGCGGCGGTTCGGCTGGCGCAGTCATAGCCAATCGCCTATCGGAAGTACGTAACTGGACGGTTTTATTGTTGGAAGCTGGCGGTGATGAGACCGAGATATCAGATGTACCTGCGCTTGCTGGCTATCTACAGCTCACCGATTTAGACTGGAAGTACACGACAACACCTTCGCCTACGCGTCAATACTGCCAAGCGATGAAAGGCGACCGCTGCTTTTGGCCGCGTGGCAAAGTGCTTGGTGGTTCCAGTGTGCTTAACGCTATGGTTTATGTGCGCGGTTCCAGAAATGACTACAATCACTGGGAAGCACTCGGTAATCCCGGTTGGGGCTATGAAAATGTGCTTAAATACTTTCTAAAATCCGAAGATGTGCGCAATCCCTATCTAGCCAAAACCGCATATCACGAAACTGGCGGTTATCTAACCGTGCAAGAGTCACCTTGGCGCACACCGCTCTCCATCGCCTTTCTGCAAGCCGGCATGGAAATGGGTTATGAGGTGCGAGATATAAATGGAGAGCAGCAGACCGGTTTCATGCTGACACAGAGCACCATACGCAGAGGTTCGCGTTGCAGCACTGGCAAGGCCTTTATAAGGCCCGTGCGTTTGCGTAAGAATCTCGATGTGCTGCTACACGCACACGCCACCAAAGTGCTCATCGATAAAAACAAGCGTGCCATTGGTGTAGAGTTTTTAAAGAAAGGCCAAAAGAACGTAGTTTTTGTACGACGTGAGGTGATATTATCCGCCGGCGCTTTGAACTCACCACAACTGCTGATGTTATCAGGCATCGGACCGGCCGATCATCTGCAGGAACATGGCATAAATGTAATATCCGATTTACCTGTGGGTGATAACTTGCAAGATCATGTCGGTTTGGGTGGCCTAACCTTTGTCGTAGATGCGCCACTCACGGTCACACGCTCACGCTTTCAAACTATACCAGTCGCTATGGAGTACATTTTGAGGGAGCGCGGTCCCATGACATTCTCCGGTGTGGAAGGTGTTGCCTTTCTCAATTCAAAATACCAAGATCCGTCAGTTGACTGGCCAGACATACAATTTCATTTTCTACCCAGCTCCATAAATTCAGACGGCGGTGAACAAATACGAAAAATTTTAAATCTACGTGATGGTTTCTATAACACCGTCTACAAACCACTACACAGCTCTGAGACCTGGTCTATCTTGCCGCTGCTACTGCGTCCAAAGAGCACCGGCTGGGTGCGCCTCAACTCACGCAACCCGCTGCAGCAGCCCAAACTGATACCCAACTATTTTGCTCACCAGGAAGACATTGATGTGCTTGTCGAAGGCATTAAACTGGCCATAAATGTCTCGAACACACAAGCCTTTCAACGTTTCGGTTCACGACCACACAACATACCATTACCGGGCTGTCGCCACTATGAGTTCATGTCCGACGCCTACTGGGGCTGTGCCATTAAACAGTTCACTTTCACCATATACCATCCGGCGGGTACGTGTAAAATGGGTCCCAGCTGGGATGTCACCGCTGTCGTAGACCCACGCTTGCGTGTTTATGGCGTGTCCGGTATCCGTGTAGCGGACGCCAGCATCATGCCAACCATCATGAATGGCAATCCCAATGCGCCGGTCATTATGATTGGTGAAAAAGCGGCTGACCTCATAAAGGAGGATTGGGGTGTGCGGCCGACACGGCAGTATGGCTAAGCCACTCAGCATGAATGTAGCCATGAGTGCTTTTTACAAATTAACCCTTTCGTTGTCCCATTTTGTGTTTCGTTAATGCTTTTGCAAACTATGTGACTAGTCAATTTTTCTAACATTTTTGGTTTTACTTACTTATTCGTTTGCTTCGACAGAAAAATTGTGATTTTTGTAATTTCTATTTTAATTTGTGAAATCATTTGTTGTCGTTTAATTTTGCTTGTTTATAATCATTGATCTGCTCGTTGTAAATTCATCGCTGCCTACTTAGGCTCGTCCATATTGTTAAGGCTTAGGCGCGTAAGATATAAAAAACAACTTGTGTAATATAGCTGTATATTTATTTATTTAGTTTACAAATAAAATTATCATTATAAGATATACAAGTAAATACTTGAAAAACCATTATTTGAAGAATTTTAACTGAAGGTTTGGGTTAAGCAGGGCATGTGCGCGTTTTGTTCCACATGAGTGGAATGAAGAAAAAAAAAAGTGAGAGAGTTTCTAATGAAAAAAACGAATTTCTCTCAACAACCACCTTGTTTTGGTTGTTATTGAAATGTGAAAGATAACTCATACGGCCGAAATATTGATATATACATTTCCGACCTTTTGGAGTGAAAAAATAATCTTTTCTTAGTCGAAGAGTCGCTTTAGCTTGTTAGAAGTTTATCCAAACGCAGGCTATCAAACTATTTATGAGAGAATTACATTGTCACAACATTGAAGTCTGTTTTAAGAAGAAACACTATATAGTTCTTAAAAGTTATATGGAGTTTTTGTAGATGTCACTTCTAAATTTTAGCCACATTGCCGATAATCATGAACGATAACACATACGTCTAATTATTAAAGACCAACTAACAGATGGGCTGAAAAGTTGGTAGGCTGATATATACTACAAATCACAACGTCACATGAGATGGTTCGGACAGTGAAGAAGCGACTTGAGCGAAATCCACGACGAAGTGCCAATCAAATGGCTAAAGAACTGAAAATATCCGACCGCAGCATCCGACGCATATTGAAAAATGAGCTCAAGGTCAAGTCTTACAAGTTCCAAAGGCCCATGATCTCACACCGAAGCAGCAACAAGTAAGACTTGAGAGAGCGAAGCAGTTGCTTCGCTTGGCGGAAAGCGGTCAAATTCCGAACATTGTGTTTTCTGAGGAAAAAAGTTTTCCAATTGGGCAATTCGTAAACTCTCAAAACGATACGGTTTACTTGACAAGACTTGACTGACTTGACTTCATACGAGAATCTAAGTCATCGGTTGGCCACCAGGAGGCAGCACCCGCCACAAATAATGGTTTGGGCCGCTGTCACCGCAGATGGGCGCTCTCCAATTGTTTTCATTGAGCCTGGCGTCAAAGTAAATGCGACATATTATCGGGAAAGTGTTCTGAAGGCTGCTTTGAAGCCGTGGGCAAACAAACATTTCGGTCGTAAAGCACGAGTGAACCAAGAATGGCTGAAAAGCAACGTTCCGAACTTCATTACGACCACACAATGGCTCTCGAATTCACCAGATGCGAATCCAATGGATTATTCTCTCTGGGCCATTTTGGAGAGCAAGGTCCGAAGTAAAAAAAACACCAGTCTCGAGATGCTGAAGAAAGCCATTGTCCGTGAGTGGGCCAAAATACCGGCAAGTCACATTCGGGCAGCTTGCGATTCGTTTTTTGACCGTCTCAAGGCCATAGTTAAGGCAAAAGGTAGTAATACCGAGCAAAACTGAATTGGTCCTTAATTTATGATTATTTTCACACATTTTGTACTTTAAAATAAATAAAAATAATTTTCCAAACCGCATTTAAGGCTTTTTAATTGGTTACACTACGAGTGCCGTGTAATATTAAATCCATATGATTTTTAGTCAGCCTCAACCTTTAAAAGATACGAGTACAAATTTGACAGTTGACGAACTATAGTTCATGAGATTTAGCATTTGGAGTTAAGCAACTTGTGTTGGTTTAAAAAAATGGATTAAAACAAATTTCATGTGTTAATAAAACACTGCTTTTTAAGGGAAAATTACTGTTGTTGTCTGGGTTCGGATTGATCAATAATATTTGGACTCTGCTGCAGGAAAGTCCACCGCTGAAAAGTGCTTTGCTAAGTTTGAATGAGGCGAAATGAGCATCGAAGACGATGAAAGCAGTGGACGCCCTAAAAAGGCTGTTACCGACAAAAACGTAAAAAAAGATCCAAAATATAATATTTTCGGATGACCGTAAAGTAAAGTTGTTCGAGATAGCAGGCACTCTAAACATATCAACTGAACGTGTACACTATACCATACACGAATATTTGGCTATGAGAAAGCTCCATGCAAAGTGGGTGCCGCGCGAGCTGACTTTTGAATAAAAACAACGACGGGTTCATGATTCGGGGAAATGTTTGGAGCTGTTCAAGCATAATAATCCTGAATTTTTGCGTCGACATGTGACAATAGATGAAACATGGCGCTATCATTTCACTCCGAAGTCTAACCGACAGTCATCCGAGTGGACTGCACACGACGAACCCACTCCAAAGCGTGGAAAAATGCAACAGTCGGAGGGCAAGTTTATGCCGACTGTATTTTGGGATGCGCATGGCTTAATTTTTATTCACTACCTTGAAACAGGAAGAACTATCAACACCCACAATTACATATGGTAATTGGAGCATTAGAAGGAAGAAATCGCGAGAAACGGCATTAATTGAAAAAGAAAAAAATATTGCTTCAACAAGAACGTGTCACGATATTCATAATAATTTTTTTTCATTGAGTTATAAAATTCATAAGAAATAAAAAATTTTCCCAAAAATAATCAAACTTTAACTGTTAATATCTTTTAAACGTTTGGGTTTACGAAAAAATCATTATAGACCTTTTTTGTAGAGCATTAAATTTCCTACAAAATCTAAGGAACAATATATTTTTTCAAGTAGTTGGAAGCGAGATATAAATTTTTCTATCTGATAATAAGAAAAAATAGAAAACTGTATGTAGGAGGACCTTCCCGTTACAATTAAGAACTCATGTTTGGAGAGGCTTTCTGAGAGGTGTCTAGGAACCTATTTTTCCGAGTACCAAACGAAAAAAAAATTTTTTTTTTATCACTCTAATGTATATTGAATAATAAAATCATATTTTATCAAAAAAAATATCCATGTTAGCCTACGGACTTTTCAGCCTCCCCCGTTATGATCATTGATATGTGATTGACTTTAGAAATATTGAATTTGGAAGTAATATATTGTCTTTTTTACACGTAAGTAAGGTTTACAATCAGGCAGTTGATTTTCGGAGGCTTTTTGACAGCTGTTACTTAATTTGCACTCAGTTTGACTTACTTTTCATAATAAAAAGACTTACTCGGCGAAAACGCGTTGAATGTTCGGTGAATGGGCCCAAAACAACATGGCCACTAACTCCGATTTTCACAAGGAAGTTTTGTTCAACGAAGAAGCTCACTTTTTGGTTGAATGAGAACTATATAGAGCCATGATTAAGGAGTTTTTCGTGCCTGAATTGGAGGATGTTGATGTGCAGCATCATGATCATGCAGCCAACGAAGCTATTAATCTATAAAAGTAAACTTTTAGTGAGCGAGTTAGTGAGTTTAATTTTAAAACATTTAATGTTAACGTGTTAATCTGAACTTATTGTTTTTTTTTATTAAAAAATCTATATAACAATACAATCGGCCACACCGAAGTTAAAATACAATATCCTTCACAAATACAAAATATTTCTTACAAGGACTTGATTCCGAGCGTTCACTTTGTATGTCAGCTACATGCTATAGTTGTCCGATCTGAAACATTTTTTCGTAGATTGCAGCGATGCCTTGGATAATAATACATGTATAATTTTGTGACAACAATTTTTCAAATAAAAAAGTTTTCCATACAAGGACTTGAGTTTGATCGGCCAGTTTGTATGGCAGCTCAAACTTAATACAGTCCGTTGAAGATATAAAAAATTAAGTTCTTGGAATTACACTGACAACTTTATTAGCGTAAACAGAATATAATATTCTCAACTAATAGAGGTGATGTAATTTCTGCAAATCTGAATATTGACTACGTTTTAGAGTTACAGAAAAAAATTATATTAAATGCTATAATGCAATTTTCAGAAAAATATGACAAAAATATTGTTTTGATCTTTATAATAGTGTAACAATTTGCGTTTTTATGCCTTCTTTTCAAATTAATTTCTTATATTAAAGGTTTAATGTGTATATATGAACTAACAATAACGCCTAAAAGTAGGCAATGACTAAAAGAAGCTAGCAAAAGACAGTGCTGTAGTTATAATATACATACACTTAGGAGTCTAATTTTGAAATTTTTAAACTCCGTACTTTTTTTCTTTTTTACCTACTTTTGCTAACTACTTCTAGCCTTACTTTTAAAACATATACTACAATACTAATATCTTTATAGTACTAATGAATAAAAAACACTTTAAAAATTCAAATTTGCATCTTTCATCAGCGTATTTTCTCAGGGAAGTGTAGTGAAAGTGTTGAATAACAAAGTTGTATGACTTACTTACAGCCATTGCTGTCATGCACACCTTCAGCAATGCGACACCCAGCATTTTAGCGACGGTCGCAAACCCACGACTGACTAAGTGGCGAACGTTGTCGTAAGCACGTAAATAATATGGCAATACCCTCTTACCCACCATACATCGCAGCTTTGTGACATACAAATTTATAGCTTATTCAATTAGGAGCAGCTTTGGACATGCCTAAAGCTCCAGTGATGAGTGTTGATGAGTGCATTAGCCTAACAATGAGTGAAGAGTGAATATGACATTTAATGTTTTCTTTTCAGCACATGTCATAAGTCTATAACGGTAATTAGCTAAGACGCTTTAGTGTTCGCAGCGTGACGGCAGCGCGCCTCATTCTCTACAATATTCGTGTGTGGCGACGGTGTCAACGATTAGGTGTTGCTCACGTTACTCCCGCTTTTGCGAGCGTATTCACCTTGACTCGCCCATATGTGACAGTTGTACGCGCTGTCAAGTTATGACATATTCACAATTTTTTCGCAGCGTTGAATAACTAGGGAAGGGGCTGGAATTCACACATTTTGTTGTAGTTCGAATTTTAAGTGGCGCGTCGAT
The DNA here is from genome assembly GCF_024586455.1 of Bactrocera neohumeralis. Lineage (NCBI taxonomy): Eukaryota > Metazoa > Arthropoda > Insecta > Diptera > Tephritidae > Bactrocera > Bactrocera neohumeralis. The sequence goes on from NC_065922.1 coordinate 62,600,296, forward strand.
TAAGGCATCAAAGATGGCGGAATTTCTTAAAAGTTGCGATTCGAAGTCTTACCTGTAAATACAAAGAAAAGAGAAATTTTATTTAAACAAGAAAACATTTATCTATAGAAATAAATATATTTACAACAAAAAACAAGTGCTCATAAAATTTACTTGATGCATTTAATTTTAATGTGCTCCTCCTCTACTTTACCAACTACCGCGTGTAATGCACTTCCGCAAAATTTCGCTGGGCTCCCATTTTGCAGCCAGTCAACAATTTTATGTAAGTAGAAGTCAAGAGTCAAGCTATTTTCTGCCGCTTATGGACTAAGTCCAGCGTACGCGCAAATCAGTCAAACATCTTTAGTACCTCGCGTTGCAGCGCTGAACGTGGCCGATCACTGCCCACAGACGAAGTAGTGCAACTGCGAAGACGTCATAGCAGTCGTTGAATGACCGTTAAGCAACGGCGCGCGAACAGCTGATCGCAGGCATCTTTTGAAGCAGTTAAAAGCGTTGCCGGATAATTGGTTGCGCGCCAGTTAATGAATCACGAATCAATCAAGCATTGAATTTAATGATATTATTACCGGTTCAAATGGTGCAGCACACTCAGTCACCCATCAAGGGACTAAGCAGAAAATTTGCGCTAAATTGAAGTGGCCGAATTTATCAATTTACGGCCGCCAACAATTGTAGGTGGGCGCATAGTTAGTGGTAATTGTTAAATTTACGGTGAAGGTCTGTGGAAGTAATGGTGGTATCGAGGAGCGGAGAATGAGGCAGTAAAAGGAAATAGATGCATAAACAATAAACTAATGGATAGGTGGTCAAATAGGTCGAGCCGTAAAATAATTAATTTTTATTTTAAATTTGGTAGTAACAATGTAAACCCTTTGAGGAAAAAGTGATTAGCTTTGGTGCTGTTCGAAATATATAATTCATCATGCCAAAACACTGGATCTATCGTATTCAGACACAAAACCGTGAAATTAAAAAAAAAAAAAAACTTCAGCTGCTCCGAAGCTACAGGGTCCGACACTCGAAGTATAACCAATTAAAAAAGCCATAAATTCGGTTTGGAAAATTATTTTTATTTATTTTAAAGTACAAAATGTGTGAAAATAATCATAAATTCAGGACCAATTAACTTTTGCTCGATATGAGCACCTTTTGCCTTAACTATGGCCTTGAGACGGTCAAAAAACGAATCGCAAGCTGCCCGAATGTGACTTGCCGGTATTTTGGCCCACTCACGAACAATGGCTTTCTTCAGCATCTCGAGACTGGTGTATTTTTTACTACGGACCTTGCTCTCCAAAATGGCCCAGAGAGAATAATCCATTGGATTCGCATCTGGTGAATTCTAGAGCCATTGTGTGGTCGTAATGAAGTTCTGAACGTTGTTTTTCAGCCATTCTTGGTTCACTCGCGCTTTGTGAGACGGTGCTGAGTCTTATTGAAACGTCCATGGTTTGCGACCGAAATGTTTGTTTGCCCACGGCTTCAAAGCAGCCTCCAGAACACTTTCCCGATAATATGTCGCATTTACTTTGACGCCAGGCTCGATGAAAACAATTGGAGAGCGCCCATCTGCGGTGACAGCAGCCCAAACCATTATTTGTGGCGGGTGCTGCCTCCTGGTGGCCAACCGATGACTTAGATTCTCGTATGAACGGTCGGTCAAGTAAACCCTATCGTTTTGAGAGTTTACGAATTGCTCAATTGGAAAAATTTTTTCGTCAGAAAATACAATGTTCGGAATTTGACCGCTTTCGGCCAAGCGAAGCAGCTGCTTCGCTCTCTCAAGTCTTACTTTTGGAACTTGTATGGCTTGACCTTGAGTTCATTTTTCAATATGCGTCGGATGCTGCGGTCGGATATTTTCAGTTCTTTAGCCATTTGATTGGCACTTCGAGGTGGATTTCGCTCAACGTTGACGGTGAAAAAGATGTTTATCTTGATTTTTTTACATAGATTTTACATTGAAAGCTTCCTGGAAAATTACTTGGCGCTTTCAGCTAATTTTTAGTAAAAGCTTTGCATTGAAGCTTTTCATAAAATCGATTCAATTTTTTACAATGAAAGCTTTTTGAAAAATTGCACACTATAGATTTCAAAATACATTACATTTTACATTTGCATTAAATATTTATTTTAAAAATTACTTTGTGCTTTCAACCATTTGAGTAAAAGCTTTGCATTGAAGCTTTTCATAAAATCGTTTGAAGCTTGAAAATTTAGGATTATTAAAAAATAATGAAACTTTAGACTTTTTACTGAAAGCTTGTATTGAAGCTTTCCATAAAATCTAGTACTTTTCCATTGATAACTTCTTGAAAAATAGAGCTCTCAGCAATGTCTTAGTGAAATGTTTGCATTGTAGCTTTCCACAAAATCGATTCGAGCTTTTATTGAAATGTTTTTGAAAACATGCACAGTGGGGTATTCGACCCCTTTTAGTGAAAGCTTTACTACTGTGCCCAAAAAATAAGGTGACATTTGAATTTGAACTGCGCGCGTCGAAGGATTTGAAGAATTATTTTTTTTTAGGTTGGTAGTACTATCAGTCACATTTATGTCAAATTTCATGTCAAAATATTCATTAGTGTTTGAGATACGTGTCGTTTTGTGAGCTGCTAAAAGTGAGTTTTTCGTTTTTTGCGATGCTGAAATTCGTTGAGCAAAGAATTTGCATTGAATTTTGTTTACGGAATCAATTTTCTGCTGCGGATACGTTGAGGATGGTGCAGAAAGCCTTTGGTGATGAGGCTATGTCTAAAAAAAATGTTTACAAGTGGTATAGTGAGTTCCAAGCCGGCCGCGAACGTGTCGAAGACGAAGAGCGTCCAGGGCGACCATCAACCTCAACCGACGAAGCTCACGTTCAACAAATCAAAGATTTGGTGTTGAAAAACCGTCGATTAACAATTAGAGACCTTGCTGATGAAGTTGGTATATCGAAAGGCTCAGCCAATACCATTTTGAAGGATGTTTTGGACCTCAAGCGCGTCAAATCTCGACTGGTACCGAAAACATTGAATTTTTTGGAAAAAAGGCGTCGTGTTGAAGTGTGTGAAACGATGCTTTCCGACTACCAGGGTGTCATGAAACGCATTATAACTGGCGATGAGACTTGGATCTATGTTTACGACCCCGAAACAACCGATCAATCGAGCGAATATCGTGCCAAAAGAGAGCCGAGACCAAAAAAATCGCGCCAAAGTCGCTCAAAAATCAAGGTCATGTTGACTGTTTTCTTCGATTATCGTGGTGTTGTGCATTATGAATTCCTTGCAACCGGTCAAACAGTCAACAAGGGATATTATTTGAACGTTATGCGTCGTTTGCGTAACGCTATCCGCCTAAAAAGGCCGGAATTGTGGAAAGACAATTCTTGGTTTTTATACCACGATAATGCACCATCCCATACTGCCCTCGTAATTCGTGATCATTTCGCCAAAAACTCAACCCATATCGTTCCGCAACCACCGTATTCACCTGATCTGGCGCCGTGCGACTTCTGGCTGTTCACCAAGCTCAAAAGACCGCTCCGGGGACACCGTTTTTGTACGATAGAGGAGATTCAAGCCGCAGCGAAGACGGAACTGAAGGCCATCCCGGAAAGTGACTACAACCAGTGTTTCGAAGATTGGAAAATCCGTTGGCATAAGTGCATTGCATCGGGAGGGGATTACTTTGAAGGGGACGAAATTGATTTGGAATAATAAATAAAGAATTTTCAAAATAAATACAATGTCACTTTATTTTTTGGGCATTTCACAAATTGAGCCCATCTTTTATATTAAAAGCTTCTCGAAAAATATTTTCATTGAACGCTTTTTGAAAAATGAAATAATGGAGCCTTCAACTATTTTTCACTGAAAAACTTTGCATTAAAGTTGGCTTTATGCTTTAAAAATTTAGTTAAATTAAGGTAGCATAAAATGTTAACTACAGTTATCTTTAGTAACTTTTAGCACAATGATTTTATATGGTTTTTAGTAAAAGCTTAGTTTTTAGTAAAAGCTTTCATTTTTATATTTACACTTTGCTTATGTAATTTTATACTATTTTTCAGAACGATACATGATATTTTTATGTTTACGATTTATTGTTACATCAATAACTGCCGGAGCACTAGCTGAGTTTTAATGAAGAGACAGGAAAAAATTGGGAAAAACTGTAAAGAGCGGTATATGTTAATAAGTACATACACACACATGTCTATTTACATATGTATCTACACAAGTGTGCGAATTTGACGTAATCGAAATGTGCAGGGAACTGTGTATAAAAGATGAAAAAGAAGATCACGGAACAGAAAGCACCAAAGTAAAGCGTTGTCAATATGTTGAGAATCAAAACAAAGGAAATCCACATACACTTACATACATAAGTATATCATCATACGCCATTGTTGCTGAACAAGTCGCTTTACCTGTTGTCTGCACATCCCGCTGCCTGGGAATTTGGGTCATTAAAAGACAACATCTGTCGTCTACCAAATAACTGTGTATGAACACAGCATCGCCGTTAACTCCACAATGTAAGCGATACAACGGCGTAATGACAACAACAACAACAATAAACCCAACAACTATAACAATACGCAATGCAAACAATAATCATGCATATTGTCGCGCAATCAGTGAGCTGCTAAGCAAATGATTGCAACAACAGCAACACACACGCACACATAGATAGTATATGTGTAGCATGGAAGATTTACGTACGTGCATACGCTCACATACCACATTGACAGCAGATAACCAAAAGCCAACGAAACCAAAATTATTCGTAATACCGGCCGATGGGGGGGTACGAAGCCATAGCGGCTGCCAACGAAAAGCTGCTGAATAACCAAGTGTCTATGCATGTAAGTATGTAATGACATGACGAAAATAACGCGCCAATTCGTATAAGTATGCTCTGTGACCCAGATAGCCGATTGCGGGTGCTGACTTCAACGCATCCATAAGTATTGTCTCGGCGAAAAGCCGGTTCAATGCAGCACCACCACACACACGCATGGACTTGCGAAAGTACATATTTATTTACATACATACATACATACATATATATGTATAACTCTAACATTTGGTAAAATACGTGGGTTACCGAATGGATATTGGTTTCATTTTATATGTTTATTAATATTTTATTGTTATAAAATTATTGAAAAATATCTAACAAATAAAAGAAGTATACTATAGATCTTATTTTATTAGTGTAAAACAGAAAAAAGTTTGTATGGTAGCTATATGCTATGGTGGACCGAACTGAACAGTTTCTACGGAAACTTTTGCATTGCTTTAGAAAATAATCCGTGCCAACTTTCGAGACGATTTTTCGTCAAATAAAAGCATATTCCATATATAGACTGGGTTTTGAATTGTTCTGATGTAAACAATTTGTTTGGAGTTTGTACCATTGCTTTGGACAATAATTCATGCCAAATTTCTTGCAGATATTTCGACAAATAATAAATAAGTTTCCCATACAAGAGCACGATTTTGACGATCAGTTTGCATGAGATGCTATAGTGGTATTTCGGCGGTTCCGACAAATGCGCAGTTTCTTGGGAAGGAAATAACTTGTGTTAAATTTCAGATCGATATCTCACAAACTGAGGAACTAGTACGCTTATATACAAACTGATGAACAGACAGACAGGTCGACTTAGCTCGTCTTGCTGATCATTTATGGTATATGTATATATACTTTGTGGGGTCTCCGACGTTTCCTTTTGGGTATTACAAACTTCGTGGCAAATTTATATACTACTGTGCCCAAAAATAAGGTTTTGAAAATTCTTTTTTTATTCTTCCAAATCAATTTCATCCGCTTCAAAGTAATCCCCACCCGATGCAATGCACTTATGCCAACGGATTTTCCAATCTTCGAAACACTGGTTGTAGTCACTTTCCGGGATGGCCTTCAGTTCCGTCTTCGCTGCGGCTTGAATCTCCTCTATCGTATAAAAACGGTGCCCCGGAGCGGTCTTTTGAGCTTGGTGAACAGCCAGAAGTCGCACGGCGCCAGATCAGGTGAATACGGTGGTTGCGGAACGATATGGGTTGAGTTTTTGGCGAAATGATCACGAATTACGAGGGCAGTATGGGATGGTGCATTAATTAATGTCTTTCCACAATTCCGGCCTTTTTAGGCGGATAGCGTTACGCAAACGACGCATAACGTTCAAATAATATTCCTTGTTGACTGTTTGACCGGTTGGAAGGTATTCATAATGCACAACACCACGATAATCGAAGAAAACAGTCAACATGACCTTGATTTTTGAGCGACTTTGGCGCGATTTTTTTGGTCTCGGCTCTCTTTTGGCACGATATTCACTCGATTGATCGGTTGTTTCGGGGTCGTAAGCATAGATCCAAGTCTCATCGCCAGTTATAATGCGTTTCCTGACACCCTAGTAGTCGGAAAGCATCGTTTCACACACTTCAACACGACGCCTTTTTTCCAAAAAATTCAATGTTTTCGGTACCAGTCGAGATTTGACGCGCTTGAGGCCCAAAACATCCTTCAAAATGGTATTGGCTGAGCCTTTCGATATGCCAACTTCATCAGCAAGGTCTCTAATTGTTAATCGAAGGTTTTTCAACACCAAATCTTTGATTTGTTGAACGTGAGCTTCGTCGGTTGAGGTTGATGGTCGCCCTGGACGCTCTTCGTCTTCGACACGTTCACGGCCGGCTTGGAACTCACTATACCACTTCTAAACATTTTTTTTAAACATAGCCTCATCACCAAAGGCTTTCTGCACCATCCTCAACGTATCCGCAGCAGAAAATTGATTCCGTAAACAAAATTTAATGCAAATTCTTTGCTCAACGAATTTCGACATCGCAAAAAAACGAAAAACTCACTTTTAGCAGCTCACAAAACGACACGTATCTCAAGCACTAATGAATATTTTGACATGAAATTCGACATAAATGTGACTGACAGTACTACCAGCCTAAAAAAAATAATTCTCCAAATCCTTCGACGCGCGCAGTTTAAATTCAAATGTCACCTTAGTGGGCACAGTAGTATATATATACCTGTTCTGGGTATAAAAATAGCCGAAATTTCACCTCAACGTGGTACGAAGCTTAACGCCATTAGCATCGGATCAAAAAACTTGAAACTTTTTAACGGAAAAGTTGATTATATGGCTCAAAAAGGCAAAATTTTCTCACAAAAAATACACGGGAGCTAACTTCTTTACCAAATACGCCTCCCCTTAACAGGTAATACTGTTCCCGTAGCTTAAATATCCAAACCGAGATTCCCTTAATCAAAATAGACCAAAGAAGAAATCAACCTCACATAAAATAGAATATTTTATATTTATCCTAATGTTATTAATACTAATACACCATTTATGCTTACTACTAATATATTTTATTGGCAAAAAAAATCTTTAAAATTGTCATTTTTCATGTCTCTGTCTACACGTAACTCCATAATGAAATGCCGCAATCATTGAATTCGATTAGAGAGGTTGCGCGAGATGGCGCTTTTTTACGCTCATTCCGGCAAAGAACTTCAAGCAAGTAGGACACAATGAAAAGAGCTATTTTTATTGCAATTAATGGCCTTCAGTTGAAGTCCAACATGGTCCGGTTACTCAAATATAAGATCAAACAACATTTATAGGAGATTTAATTGAATTTTAGATAAAATAATTTCTTTGTTATAATGTATTTGAAGTTTGAATCAAATCTATTATTTCCAAGTAAAGAAATTCATAGAAGTATAAATTCAATAATTTGTGTATAATCAGCAGTAACCCTTGTAAGTTGGCATGTTGTGTGGCATTTGGTACGGTTTAAAGTAATACACTAGGGGGTGAAATGGTTGCGATGATTTTTGCTCATAAAAATATTAGGTTATCAAAAAAGTCTTGAGGTATTTTCGCTAGTTGGCGCTGAAAGCGCGTAGTTCTAGTTTTATTTGTCGCATCGGGTCATGCTTTACCTTTTTGGAAAGCTCATTTCACGCGCTAACACGTGTTTGATTGATTGTCGGTCGTGAGTTATAGCGTCGCAAACATGGAGCAAAATAAAGAGAAAATACGACATATTTTACAATACTACTACGATAAAGGCAAAAATGCATCTCAAGCCGCCAATAAAATTTGTGCAGTTTATGGACCTGATACAGTTTCCATTTCCACCGCACAACGATGGTTTCAACGTTTTCGTTCTGGTGTAGAGGTGGTCGAAGATGCGCCACGCTCCGGAAGGCCTGTTGTCGAAAATTGCGATAAAATCGCTGAATTGGTCGAAAGAGACCGGCATAGTAGCAGCCGTAGCATCGGTCAAGAGCTGGGCATGAGTCATCAAAAATTCATTTCAATTTCAAAAAAAAAAAAAAAAAACAATAAAAATACCGCAAGACTTTTTTGACAACCTATTAATAGTAACGAAGTCAAAATAAAGTTTTATCGCTAAAAACAACAACAATTATTCCTAAAAAATACCCTAAGCATTCGTAAAAGAATTACCCTTTCCATCATATAATTATTTTAGTAGTCTAGTTTGAGCAATTTTTATTGGATTTCTCTATTTTTTATTATTTTTGTTGTAAAATAGTTATATTTTTTCTTCAGCCGTACATATTACCAATATTCTTCACTGGGTTATTATTAACAATCTTTCCCCTCTCTCTTATTCATTTCATTTGTTGGATTTTTTAGCTCTGGCTTACACTCGAGTCATCGAGTGCAGTATGTCCGTCGTTAATCAATAAACCAACTTACACATTACATCAAGCAATTTGATTTGCGACAGTTGTTTGACTAAAGTAATGTTTGCTCAGCGCTTTTCGGCTGTAAATATATTTGATTTTTTATTTATGGCTTGTAATGTGGTGTTGAAAATAATGCAGAACCCGATTACTGAAATAGAAACGCGTGCCAATGGCGACAACTTGTAATCTTGACCAATAAATGGGTAAAATGTATGTGATGTTGGAAAATATGGTGCAAGTTGAAATTTAGTTTGCCTACAGGCCTAGAAAGCTATTGGCAGTTAATGGTTAAAATAAATAACGGACAGTTGCAATCTTTTTTAAAAAAATAGTATGTAATAATTTGTTCAAAGGATTTTAGTGAATACATTTTTTTTTAAATATTGATGCGAAACATCTGGAAAATACTTTGTATTTCAAATCATACAAAATAAAAAATAAATAAAAATTGGGTATTAAACGTTGTTTTAAAAGTTATATTGACTTTTCATATCTGTACAAATTTTGATTATTATCGCTTAACTAATTTTTTCCAAATATGTATGTAATTCAAAAGACAATGGATGTCCATTAGTCCTAACCAAAATATTAAAAAACTAAACTATAATAGCCTTTAAGTTTTTTTTTCGTTTAATATGTGCTTACGTTTGCATTTCAAAACGAATGGATCAGAGTTTTTTAATATTTTGCGCTTTACCTATAATAGCATTTATAAAGAAATAGAATACTCTTAAAAAAAAAACAACAAATTTAAAAAGTAAAAATATTCGCAGCTTTTGTTAATGAAAAGTGGCAACATTGCTTCAAATTCTATTTAAATGATTGGCAGACATAATTGCAATATTATTAGACCAGCTTAACGACGCAAATTCATCGTTATTCATAATATGCCGCAAGAGGTTAAGAGTAAAAATTATGTTTAAAGTAATATCACCTGATTTGAGGCTAACTGGTCTATTACTAAGTTCAAACATTTGATCACGGAAGTCAGGAATCAAATCAAGGAAAATAAGGTATTTTATGGTGTAAAACGTCAACCTGAGGATCGAAATTTAAGCCATTTTATATACTAAAATGTATACCTATACTATATATAACTCCTATATTGACAGACACATAAGGCTTGTTAGAAAAACGAAAATTAGTATACGGAAGTTGGGATAGCATCGACCAAATTTTATCTATTTTTCCCAATACCACATACTGCTAACATATCACATACTAAAAAATTAACCGTATAGAGTAAAGTCAGTCAGATGTTTGAAAATCCTGATATTAGTTATAGCGCGGGTAAGTCAAGTTTTCGCTCAAATTTATCTATTTTACACACAAATATACACTGTTATGAGTAATATACGCTAGCTCATTTTCATTGAGATAACTCACATATTGGCCGATATATGCGGTACAAAGTGACCCGGAAGTTCGATTAACTTTATATAGATATATGGGTACTGAGGGAAGTATTGGTCCGATTCAAACCATTTTTTCAACTTCCCCGTATTTAATTTTTGATTAAATGAAGCTTAAAATCTCACCTTTCCAACACTATATGCTACTCACTGATTGGTAGCACTGGGGATATACGACGGCGACGACATCTATAGACAAAATACGAAAATACTTTATCGCCTACCCAATATTTCGTAGCCAACTTCACACTTAACGCCTTTACATTAATATATAATATAAAACATAATATTATATAAAAGTTGACTTAGTAAGGCTTGTTCGTTGACAGTTTTCTCAAATTTTTCGGAATTGTTTTTGTTTTGTGCCCTATCGAAATTGGAACAAAGCATTTTCGGCATATTTTACCATCAAAACGTTCAAATGTCCAGGCAAGACGAAAATTATGTGATAGGTATGGGTATGGGTGTTGACCGAACGCTAATGACAAAATTTCGATCTTGAGGATGGCCGCTCGAAGAAAATGCGAATAAAATAAAGTCGTTGGTCGACGCAAATCATCAAATAACAACTCGAGAGCTTGCTGAAATGATAAATTTGTCAATACCAAAATCGTGCACTAAAAAAAGGAATGTACTTAGTAAATGACTCAATAGAATAAATAACGCAACAATTAATATAATATAAAAAGAAACCCGAAATTTCGGCAGAACCGAAACTATTATAGTTTTCACGGGTGTTTTTTTTTTTTTTTTAATTGAAAAAGGTAATTTAATTACAATTAATATATATAGCACTAGCGGTTAAGCCATCAGCTTAAACAGGTGTTTTTTATATCGTGATATTTATCTGGATTTTAATCGAGAAGAAGTAGAGAGAAACAATGGCAACCAGGTAGTGCTAGTAAAAACCAAGAAGAGCCAAAGAGAACGACTGAGAGCTGAAGAGGACCATTGAAGACCAACGAGAACCAGTGGCAGCCAATGAAAACCAGGGAGAGACAAAGAGAACCAGGGAGAATTAATGAGGTCTAGGCCCTAGGGAGAGATAGGTGGTAACTGAGAATCAGGGAGAGCCACGGTGAAAAAGTGAGAGCCAAAGAGAACCACTAAAAGCAATTGAAAAACAACCGAAACCAGAGAGAACTACTGGGAGCCATGGAGAATCTGAATATATAATACCCTTCACAGAAACAAAATATTTCTTAAAAGATCTTGATATGCATTGACCCATGCCCAATGTCTAGGTTAAAAGCAAAGTTAGTACTTAGTATTCCCACTTTTATTTTGAACTACTTTACAAAGACATTTGGGAATGCTTCGAAATAAATTTTCTAATATTTTCATTGGAATATTATCCCAATGGCGCTTCATATCTAAGAAAAATGATTGCAAGTCTTTATGGACGCTTTTTTGTATATAGGAGTCCAAAATTGATTACAAATGCTCAGTTGGATTTAAGGCCGGTGTCTCGAGCTGGCCAGTTCAGTTTTTCGTTTAAGGTTTTTTCAAAACAGCGAGTAGCCAGGCGAGATGTGCCTTTGGTGTTGTTCTCTTATTAGAAGATACAAATATTCGGTAAGAATCTCAACATGTGAAGCACCCGTCATTCGTCCATCGATTTTAACAAAACTACCTATACCAAACTTTGAGAAACAGCCCCAAACCATGAGAAGAGCTCCTGCATGCTTCAATCATGAATGTATTGTTTACGTTTTTTTTTTTTGAACTCCTTAGCTCGAATTTTGATTCATCGGACCAAATTACTCCATCCCAAAATGTGGTTGGCATATTTAGATATTGTTTTGCAAACTCTAGTCTAGTTTAGTTTTTCCTGTTCGCAATGGAAATCGTTGGTAATTTTTTGCGAAATAGTTTTTCAGTTCAAGAATTCTTTCGTTCCTCCACTTGACTTTTTAATATACCAGTTATTTATTGGATTACAGCAGGATATATCCATAAAAGAAATGAAATTATAGTGATTCAGTATCGTTTACTTACTTGTCATATTCAATACTTATTGCTATTTTATTAATTAGGATAACAACCAAGTTCAGATGTGTTGAGTAATTTTAAGTGCCGCAAAGTCCTGGTTCAAGTAGGCTTACCTTATCTAAAAGTTCAATTTTCTACATAAACACACTTGGCAGTTCGTTCCTAACTATATTGAGCTACATACCATACTATACGCTATTTTTCCTTTTTTATGCTTTCTTACTCGTATGTTCCCTACTTCGTGGTAATTTTATCATTCGAAAACCGATCATAACACAAATCACATTTCCTATATTATCCAACCTTCACTATGCTTTTTTACTCTCTTTTTCATGAGCTTACTTATTTTGTTATGCTCGGGTTAAACAACGATAAAATACGACTTGCAAATTTTTGTTATGTCATTACACTGCTATATTTTTATGATTTATCGGCACAGTGAAAAGATTTGTATTGCTTTGATGAATCAAATCTAATTAGAGTTGTTGGTTTTCGCAATAATTGGAGTTGATAACTGGGGTACCGTTACATCCGCATGTGTGTGTGTGTAGTTAGATATGTACATATATAGATATATGTGTATGTATATAATTTTTTTTTTTGAAAATGTATATTCTTATATTGTATAAAGACGGTTACAAAAATTTTTCAAAATATTGGCGTCGCTGGCTACTTTTGACCAACTTTTTGGCAGCATACGTATTCCGTCGCAACAAAGTTGCTATCTTTCGAGGATCCAAGTATCAATCCAGTTTTTGTTCTTCATAAACTGGTTGTTTGTAAGTCCTAAAACAAAAGTCAGATGGCACAACGTCAGATATAGGGTTATATATTTCAGCGTCTCCAAATATTTTTTGACCACCTTTGCGACGTGAGGCATAGCATTTTCATGCTGGAGAATGACTTTATCGTATCTTTCTTCGTACTGTGGCCGTTTTTCTTTTAGTGCTCGGCTCAAACTCATCAAAATTGCGTTCATATCATCTCCTGATGAAACTTGGTTTAGCAGCTCATAATATATCACCCCCAGCTGGCTCCACCAAATGCAGAGTTAAGTTCCCCATGATGGGCTTAATTATCGTAGTGGACCCATTTTTCGCCGCCAGTCACAATGCGCTGTAAAAATCCCTTTCGGTTGTGCCTTTGAAGCAGCTGTTCACATGCAAAGAAACGCCGTTCGACATCTCTTGGTTTCAAGTCGTAAGGAACCCAGTTTTCTTGTTTCTGAATCATCCCAATGGCTTTAACGGCTTGCTGTGTCACTTGCAACGATTCGGCCAATTCCTATTGGGTTTGAAACGCATCTTGATCGAGTAATGCTTCCAATTCAGCATCTTCTAAAATCTTCTCCCTTCGACCACCATGCCGGTCTTCGACTTCATAATCACCATTCTTAACACGTTGAAACCATTCGCGACATGTTCTTTCACTTAGGACAGCCGCACCGTACGTATCCGAAAGCATTCGATGAGCCTCAGCCGCACTTTTCTTGGAATTTAAAAGAAAAGCAAAATTTCCTGCAAATGTCGAGAATTCGGCTCAAAAAGTGACATTTTCAGTTGGCAATAAGTTTGGGATGCTAACAGATCTCTACAAATACTTTGTTGGGTTAATGTTGACACAAATGTCCAAGATCGATATAAAACGATTTGATCGACCAGTGCTTGACCCTAGAGACATACATATATGTATGCATAATAGGTAATATGTATAATAATAGGTACTTATTTGTGAAAATGTATACTCGTATTTTTATACATATGTAATATACGAAGCATTTTTCACGATCGATGGACCTTTTTGGTTTTTTTTATTCAAATTATGAAGCAGTTAAGCAATTAACTTCACTTCTACTGGGCGCCAGGCTACAAAGCATCGAGGGCAATGAAATAGTAGACGAGATTGCGTGATCAACGTTGGGGAAACCCATGCATTGTCGATAGAAGAAACTGTAGGAACATGATCGGAATACAAACTGGTCACTGTCTGGTGGCGACACATGCCGGCGTTAGAAACTCAAATTCTCTCGAAGTCTTAGTTCAGTTGAGATAGAAAAACTTTTTCCAGATCAAATATATTTCTCAAAAAGTTTTTTACTGTATATGAAAAACTTAGTTATTCTTATGTCTAGTAAATTAAGTTGTAACGGTAGAAATACAAATCTAATTCAACCCCAAAAAATATTCCAAAGTTCTATTTCAATTCACCAATCGTATAAAAAAGCTCAAGCAAACTTTCAGTTGTGGAGCTACTCGATTATTACGCGGCGTACTCAAATAAAAATGTTCAACCCCAATGTTACATAAGTCCAAACTTCTATACGACTGCAAACCATGGAACCTCGTAGCATCTGACATCGAAAAGCTTTAAGATTTCACTAACCGATGCCTTCGCACCATTTACCGCATTTACTACTAGCTCCGTCTCTAACACGAAGTTGTGCTCACGAAAATACCAAACACGCCTGTGGGTCGAAATTAAAAAAAAAACCAGGGGCATGTTCTGAGATGAGATCACCGCACCATTCTCGCCCAGAATCCACAAGGAAGAAGAAACTTGGACATCGAATAATGTAAGACGCAAAAAAGTTGGATTCATATCAAAAAACTAGCACAAGATCGAAATAAAAGGAAGAGCCTACTTCTAGTACTTTGCTCTTCCGCGGAGCAAGAGCATACAATATGTAAAAACTTGGGCTTCGTGCGTGAACAACTTTTGTTGGATTTGGCTCATCTTCAAACACCCATACAGTAGATTGCTGTTTACTTACGGGCTCATACGAGTTCTGCTATATATATTCTAGCCTAGGGCAACACTAAGTGTTTCCAGGTGCAATCTGACATTTCCATTGGAAAGTTTGACATTTTTTAGCATAACATCACTCAGAACGTTTTGTCATTTAATAGTGAATTGTTTTATTTACAGGGAATTAAAAAATGCATCTCGGCCAAAAAATGGAATTAACTCGTGAACATTTTCGTGCGATCATTTTTCACAACTTTCGACGTGGATTATCACGACAAGAGTGCATCGATGAACTAAAATCTTTGTATGGCTATGAAGCACCATCCCATAGCACTGTGAAAAACTGGTACAACGAATTCAATCGTGGCCGACGCTCGCTCAAAGACGAATTCCGTGAAGGTCGTCCAAAAACAGCCGTTGTGCCAGAAAACATCGATGCCGTACGTGAACTGATAATGCAAGACCGTCATGTAACATACCTTCAGATAGAGGCATGCATTTCTCCCACCAGCATACATTTCTCCCACCAGCATACATTCGATATTGCATGAACACCTGGCCGTAAAAAGGTTTTTTTCTCTTTGGATCTCACACAATTTGACAATCGCTCAAAAAAAGGCTCGTGTGGATTGGTGTAAAGAACTGCGCGTCGATCGATCGCGGTGCTTCAAAAGACGTTTATTAGATCGTCACAGGATCTATGCGTATGAGCACGAAACAAAAAAGCAATCGACAAAAAAAAAAAATGATATATAAAAAAAAAACCTGTCATGATGTCGTAGGCGTGTTTCGAAGCACCGCTATTTAGCCTTTTTTGAGCGATTGACAAATTGTGTGGGATCCAACATGAACAAAATTTTTTAGTCAAATGTTCATGCCATATTGAACGTATGCTGCTAGGCCGACTAATGACCATAGTTGCCTCAATCTCACGATAGGTCAGAGGATCTTGCAATACCATTGCAATAGCATCAATAGTTTCCGGAACGCGAAAATGTAAGAGTTTTAATTCCATTTTTTGGTCGAGAAGAATATCTTAAGTTACTATAAAACACAATTTTATTTATGAATGATTTCAAATCAAAAAGTTCGGGCTTTCTATAACCTACTTACCTTTTGGAAACTTCAAGAAGAAATATACATATACATTATATTAGGTGGGCACTTAAATTGAAGGCAAGGATCTTTATATTATTAACAATTATTACATATACAAGTAAATTTAAGTCACACAAAATCTCCACAAAGACCGGAAAGCAAGAGAAATCGACCTTGAAATGACCAATGATGAAAATTAGAAGTAAATAAAATAATCGACCGCTTTTACTTGTTTAGTGTCCCCTTGAAATTCGTAAACATACAAGCAATATATTTTCATAACATTGATCTTCGAATTCTTGCAGGCACTCGGACCCAGCGCTAATTGCATTTTCACGAGCGTAAAACCATTATGGACGGACACATTAGGAAAACGCTTACGAAATTCGATAACAAATCGGCACCTGAAGCGCAGTTAGCCATAATCACTTTGGTTTTATTAACACAACCTTGACACATATTCACCATAACCAAAAACACAAGCATATAAGCATATGTGTGTTGTTGTAGGTGCGAGCATTTGTGTTAAGCAGCAGTTAATGGCCGGCGACACGGTGGCCCAAAATGGGCGAAATGCCAAATGTTACTGACCAACAACCAACGAAAAGCGAAAAAGCAAACAGACAGCTAAAAAGTAAATAAACGATGAAAACATAATGAAATGAAATAAATAAAAAAACACTGATTTACAAACAAACAAACCAAATATAGTGGCTGACAAATGCCGGACAGGTTGCGCATTGTTTGTGGGATTTGTTAAGTGCGCCGACGTGATGTCGAGTGTGTAAGATGCGTTCAAATTCAGTTTTAAATGTTTACCTGCATGCACAAACATGCACACACATGTGTATACGGGAATTAGAAGAGGCGACTCGTCATACAGTAACTGCAATGGCAAACGCAAGCTGCAAGCGGCGGCCTTTGGTAATATAATTCGATTTCATAACAAAACTACTTTAAAAGTCAGGTGCGCGTGTGTACGCTCTTCTCTTTGCTTCTTGTTGAGCGCTGTGAATTACATTAGCGGCAGTTGGCAATAAAGAAGCGGCATAAAAAGGGTTACAGCAAATGTTGTTGCGGTCGCTTTAGGTGCTAAATGTCAAATGAGGGTAGTTAAGCCAGCTTAAGGTGTGTAATCTTAGGTGTAATGGACATTTTAACTATGCTTTAACTATAACATACGCAAATTTACAATCAGATGATAAAAGTGTGTGAATATGAGAACTCTGGTTTGACCATTACTTTCAATAAACTATTTACTTTTCAGAGATTTCATGCAAATCACGCAAATACGTAGGTTGCTATATATATTTCTGGCCTAATAATGTAAATAGGCATATTTATCAACGAAAATGTTTTTTTTTTGTTTTTTTTTTTTTTTTTTTTTCGATTGCTGTTTTGTTTCGGGCTCATACGCATAGATCCATGATTCGTCACCTGTGACGATCTTATAAACGTCTTTTGAAGCACCGCGATCGTATTTTTTCAGCATTTCTTTACAGCAATCTACACGAGCCTTTTTTTGAGCGATTGTCAAATTGTGCGGGATCCAACGAGAACAAACCTTTTTTACGGCCAGGTGTTCATGCAATATCGAATATCTGCTGGTGGGAGAAATGCATAGGCAAACCTCTATCTGAAGGTATGTTACATGACGGTCTTGCATTATCAGTTCACGTACGGCATCGATGTTTTCTGGCACAACGGCTGTTTTTGGACGACCTTCACGGAATTCGTCTTTGAGCGAGCGTCGGCCACGATTGAATTCGTTGTACCAGTATTTCACAGTGCTATAGGATGGTGCTTCATAGCCATACAAAGATTTTAGTTCATCGATGCACTCTTGTCGTGATAATCCACGTCGAAAGTTGTGAAAAATGATCGCACGAAAATGTTCACGAGTTAATTCCATTTTTTGGCCGAGATGAATTTTTTAATTCCCTGTAATTAAAACAATTCACGATTAAATGACAAAACGTTCTGAGTGATGTTATGCTAAAACATGTCAAACTTTCCAATGGAAATTGCAGATTGCACCTGGCAACACTTAGTGTTGCCCTAGGCCAGAATATATATAGCAGGCCTCGTAATATAATTTATAGATTGGCAATAATCTTGTTAGTTTTATGAAGCTATCTTGTAGAATAAAATAGTTATCCATATAAAAACTTTAATTAGATCGTTCATCAATCGATATCGGGAGCGGTTTCTTGGGGAAAAACGCACGGTTGCACAATTTCAGAACGATATCTCAAAAGCTGAGGGAGTATTATGCGTATATATAGACGGACAGGCATTCAGACAGACATTGCTAACTCAACTGATATAGTTAGGCACGCTGATCATTTATGTATATATTTTACAGCCTTTTCCTGAGTGTTACAAATTTCGTGGCAAAACTTAAGGGGGTAGGTATTCTGGTTTAGAAATATTAAAAAATCGTAATTATTTTTTTATATTTTCAAAGTTTAACTATTCAAGAATATGTACACAAGAGGATTTTTCAAAACTCAAATTATTTTCGGAGATATAGGCATTTTTCTGACCCGGCATCCAAACTGGTTCGGCCCGAACTAATCGAACAAAAGACTTTACGCGCAACTTTAAACGCGTTTTTCTCAAAACTGACTTTTTCGGCACGATACCCACGATTTCTAAGGTTCTATTGGACCGATTTACTTGAAATTTTTATAGAGTCTTCTTTATAGGTTTGTCTATGGTTGGAACTAGCCCCATCCCCAAATTTTTATTTTTATTATTTTCAAAAAAATTCGAAATAGTTGGAAAAAGTGATCCAAAAAAACTTTTTTTCAGGCAGTCGCCATTTTGTGAAAAAAAAAATTTTCCACTTTTCCGTAGTTCCGGCCATTTCGACATTATTCTAGATTAATAATTTTTTTTTCTCGTTTCAGATAACTAGGAGGGTTGAAATCATGGGTATGGTATAGTGGAAATTTTTAGAGACCCCCACTTCGTCAGCTCATAATTTTTGAAATTTTTTACTTTTTTTCAGTACTCTTCTAAAATTAACAAATAACTAATAAAAATGGATAGTAAAAATATTAATTGCCTTTTTTTTACGACACTTTAAAAATTACCTGAAATTCATGCTTCTAGACAGAATACCCCCTTAAGGGTTCAGGGTTTATAACTTTCTAGGGAGAACATAAATATTATACGATATAAGGTAACAGTAATACCTCACAGGTATCGTTGGAAACCCTGAAAGCTTTCCATACCAGTCCTTCTTTTTATTAAGACTACATTTCTCGTTTCTTTTGTTTTAAAGTGCTAATTTCACTATTTTTATATATAATTTTCTAAACTTTAAGACTCTCGACTTCTAATACCGAAAATCGAATTAAAATAAGACATTTTATTTAAAATGCTTTATTAACACATCCTCCTCTTTATTGGCGTAGACACCGCTTACGAGGTTAAAGCCGAGCCCGCCAGTCGTTCTTTCTTTTCGCTGTTTGGCGCCAATTGTATAATCGTTCCATCGACTGCAGTATTCGCCGTTACCAATGAGCAAAGGACCATAAATCTTTCGCAGAATATTTCTATTACTAGTAAAGCCGAATCATCAGATTCGGTCACGTTGCTTGCCTCTGCACCATATATTGGTCTACAACTTTGCTTCCGCCGTTTTCCAATAGATGTCTCTAGGGTCAAGCACTGGTCGATTAAATCGTTTTATATCGATCTTGGACATTTGTGTCAACATTAACCCAACAAAATATTTGCAAACTCATTAAACTTATTGTCAACTGAAAATGTCACTTTTTGAGCCGAATTCTTCGACATTTGCGGGAAATTTTGCTTTTCTTTTTAATTCCAAGAAAAGTGCGGCTGAGGCTCATCGAATGCTTTCGGATACGTACGGTGAGGCTGTCCTAAGTGAAAGAACATGTCGCGAATGGTTTCAACGTTTTAAGAATGGTGATTATGAAGTCGAAGACCGGCATGGTGGTGGAAGGGAGAAGATTTTCGAAGATGCTGAATTGGAAGCATTACTCGACCAAGATGCGTTTCAAACCCAAGAGGAATTGGCCGAATCGTTGCAAGTGACACAGCAAGCCGTATCAAAACGCCTCAAAGCCATGGGGATGATTCAGAAACAAGGAAACTGGGTTACTTACGACTTGAAGCCAAGAGATGTCGAACGGCGCTTCTTTGCATGTGAACAGCTGCTTCAAAGGCACGACCGAAAGGGATTTTTCATCGCATTGTAACTGGCGGCGAAAAATGGGTCCACTACGATAATCCTAAGCGAAGGAAGTCATAGGGAAAGTCTGGACATGCCACCACGTCGACGGCAAAACCGAACATTTACGGCGCCAAGGTCATGCTCTGCATTTGGTGGGACCAGCTGGGGGTGATATATTATGAGCTGCTAAAGCCAAGTGAAACCATCACAGGAGATCGATACCGAACGCAATTGATGCGTTTGAGCCGAGCACTAAAAGAAAAACGGCTACAGTACGAAGAAAGACACGATAAAGTCATTCTCCAGCATGACAATGCTCGGCCTCACGTCGCAAAGGTGGTCAAAAAATATTTGGAGACGCTGAAATGGGAGATCTTACCCCAACCGCCGTATTCTCCAGACGTTGCGCCATCTGACTACCACTTGTTCCGATCGATGGCACACGGTCTAGCTAACGAGCACTTCAGTTCTTATGAAGAAGTCAAAAATTGGATTGATACTTGGATCGACTCGAAAGATGAGGAGTTCTTTTGTCACGGAATACGCATGCTGCCAGAAAGATGGTCAAAAGTAGTAGCTAGCGACGGCCAAATATTTTGAATAACATTTTTGTAACCGTTTTTATACAATAAAGCCTTAAATTTACAAAAAAAAAAAAAAAACGGCGGAAGCAAAGTTGTAGAACTATAGCAAAAGCAGAATAATGAGAGACTTATAGAGTTTGGACTTTGTTCGTCGAGAGAGGAATTTACCTGTTGGCAAGAGTTATTCTGCGTTGGATTTCGATGCTAACATTATTTTTGGTGTTGATACTGGATCAAGATAGACGAAATTATCAACGACTTATCAACAGTTGCGAATGTCAAAACTTTTTTTAACGCGTTACAAGTCACGTCGGCTTTTAACGTGACACGTTTAACGGCTCCGAAAATGGCTATTATAGAAGCGCACATCCCAAAAGACTTGGTGGATCATATTCTGCTTTAAATAGCAGGCGTCAGAAAACTGTCGGCGCATGGGTGCCCCGCCGGTTCATTCCGTACTGTAAGAGTAACCTTTCCGCATTGGTGTTTAACTCTGTTTAAGCGCAAGATGAAAAAACATGGATCACACAATTAACTATGAAATTGTCGCAGCAGAGGAATTAATCTGGCGAATACGCTCCAAACAGAGCGATAACCGGCCATTCTGTTGGAAAGGGATTCTAAGCTTAGTTTTTTGGGATTCATAAGAAGTGATCTACATCGAAAGAAGAGAGAGAAAACGAACACGTTTTACTTTGTAGACGTCCAGAAAACGTATTTCGAAAATTGGAAAACTGCTCAAACAAGTACCACCTAGCTAAAGGGACTCCATGTTGAGAAATTAACGTTGTTTTTATTTTTCTTTTGAAAGTTAAATAGTTATCGGATCGTCTTTTTATGTTTCTTTCTATTAGGTTCAATCATTTAAGTGCTTCATCAGCGCAACTTAATCAGCCACAAAAAAATAATGTATAAAAAGTAAAGAAATAATAATAATAATTGCACGTGCTTTTTCAGCTGCCATTTCTTTTAAATTGAGTGTGACAAGTGTTGAAGATGAAAACAGTTGAAATGTCATTTCGTTTAATTATTGAAAGAAATTAACGAAGTAAAAATCATGAACGCAGCAATTTTCGGCGCACTTCGAATAGCAAGGGCGGAGCTAGGTTTTAAATGACCGCCCGAGATGCGAAGTCGTTAAATATATTCATATTTACATAAAAAACTAACGCCATTAATTAAAGTAACTTAAGTGAAAGCATAATTTATATTATAAAAATATATTAAAAAAGAAGAAAAAACATTATTTCGTTTCATTTACCTCGAAGTACTTCTTCTTCTTCTTAATTGGCGTAGACACCGCTTACGCGATTATAGCCGAGTTAACAACAGCGCGCCAGTCGTTTCTTCTTTTCGCTACGTGGCGCCAATTGGATATTCCAAGCGAAGCCAGGTCCTTCTCCACCTGGTCCTTCCAACGGAGTGGAGGTCTTCCTCTTCCTCTGCTTCCCCCGGCGGGTACTGCGTCGAATACTTTCAGAGCTGGAGTGTTTTCGTCCATCCGGACAACATGACCTAGCCAGCGTAGCCGCTGTCTTTTAATTCGCTGAACTATGTCAATGTCGTCATATATCTCGTACAGCTCATCGTTCCATCGAATGCGATATTCGTCGTGGCCAACGCGCGAAGGACCATAAATCTTTCGCAGAACTTTTCTCTCGAAAACTCGCAACGTCGACTCATCCGTTGTTGACATCGTCCAAGACTCTGCACCATACAGCAGGACGGGAATTATGAGTGACTTATAGAGTTTGGTTTTTGTTTATCGAGAGAGGACTTTGCTTCTCAATTGCCTACTCAGTCCGAAGTAGCACCTGTTGGCAAGAGTTATCCTGCGTTGGATTTCTAGGCTGACATTGTTGGTGGTGTTTACGCTGGTTCCAAGATAGACGAAATTATCTGCGACTTCAAAGTTATGACTCTCAACAGTGACGTGAGAGCCAAGTCGCGAGCGCGACGACTGTTTGTTTGATGACAGGAGATATTTCGTCTTGCCCTCGTTCACTGCCGGACCCATTTGTTTTGTTGATTGCAGCCTTGCTTTTAACAGTAATCCGTGGATAATTTCACGAAGATATCTCGTCAAATAAGAAGTTAAAAGCTATAGTAATCCGATATCGACGGTGAAGAGAAAAGGTGATGGACTAGTTCCCGTATATGCGGACATACAGACCGAGATTGCTAAATCAAGCTCATCATTATACAACTATGAGTAAAAAATAGCAAGACTTCATTCATAATTTTAAAATTCTTAATTTGGGAAAGAATAAATTTTCAAAATCTATGTCGTCCCCTCAAAGTAATCCTCAAGTTAAGGTTTTCAATACAATTTGTACCACGTTTTTCCTGATCCTCTGAAACAGTTAAAGTCAACGGAAGAACAGCATTCAATGCAAGGTGGTTGCCCACGTTAAAGTTTTCAATTTACTCAAAAATGGTTTCTCCGAATGTCTTGATGAAAATCATTGCAGTATGCGACGGTGCAGAAACCAATAGCTTTCAGCCCATAATTTCGGCACCTTTTTACGAATCGCTTTGCGCAAATGACACATAACACTCAAATAGTGTTCCTTGTTGACAGTTTGGTCAGTCGGCAGGTATTCGGAGTGCACCATACCTCGATAATCGAAAAAAACTGTCAACATAACCTTGATCAGTTTTGGCGTGTTTTTTCGGCTCACGATACTCGGATAATTGAATATCTGTTTCCGGGTCGTAAGCATAGTTCCAAGACACATCCTGGTAGTCGGAAAGCATTGTTTCACAAACGTTTTCGTGACGCTGTTTTTACAAAAAAATTTGTGATTTTGGAACCAATCGTGCTTTCACTTTTCTTACGCCCAAATCATCTTTCGGAGTGGTTTTAACTGATCCTTCCGATATTCTAACGATGCCAGTAAAATCTTTGACTGTTAATCGTTGATTCTCAAGCACCAATTCCTTTATCTTATTGACCTGTTGATCATCGGTTGATGCCGATGGCCGTCCTGGACGTCGTTCGTCGTCAACGCGTTCGCGACCTTCTTTGAATAATTTGTACCAATCAAAAACATTTGTTCCCGACAAACAATTATCACCGAAGGCCTTTTCCAACATTCTCAACGTTTCGGCACCAGAAATATGATTCCGCATACAAAATTTAGGCTTTCTTAGAGGTGTCTAGGAACCTATTTTTCAGAGTAGCAAACGAAAAAAAAAAAAAATTTTTTTTGATCCACCTTAATATGCATTGATGTTTGACGATGAATATCTCATAAACGCTTAACTTAATCGAAAAATCATACGAGACCATTTTTATAGAGCAGTAAATTTCCTACAAAACTATGAGTTTCATCATTCATAATAATTTTTTTTCATTGAGTTATAAAATTCATAAGAAATAAAAAATTTTCCCAAAAATAATCAAACTTTAACTGTTAATATCTTTTAAGCGGTTGGGTTTACGAAAAAATCATAACTGTAACTGTATGTAGGAGGACCTTCCCGTTACAATTAAGAACTCATGCTTGGAGAGGCTTTCTTAGAGGTGTCTAGGTGTCTTGAGGTTTCTAGGAACCTATTTTTCCGAGCACCAAACGAAAAAAAAATTTTTTTTTTGAATCACCCCACTGTACAGGGTATAAATACAAGCAACTAACCCCTCCACCTACCTGGTTTTATTGTTCACACAGAGCTAACTCAGAAGCATATAATTTAATGAAATAAAAACACAGTTATACACATATTACAATTAATAACGTATGCATTTTCAATGGAGTAACTCGAGTTAGCTCTGCTGGGTCTTCTTTGCCACCGAATAAAGCAAGTCTATATTTGCGATTTTTGCCTTAATTTTGCATGCTTCATGAGCATGTGTATTTATGTAAATACAAGTATGTGTGTGACTTTTACTTTCAATTTCCATTTACATCTTTATGTTATGACTGTTGCACTTTATTGCCGGCTTTATGCTGTAGACAGCACAGGTACGCAACCCCGCTGTGCGCACAGGCTTCTTTGTTTGTTTTAACATCTTTTGTTGATTTTTCTTCTTTGATTTTCTTACGATCTTCTCTTCACTTTGTTTATGTACTTAATACAAGGCATATTTGTTGTTGTTGTTGTCTACCGTTATGTCAACGAAATTACATTGTGTGCAATGTCGTAAAGCCAGGAGTAAAAACATATGAAGATTATGCATTTCTTGTACACAAGATAAATAGATTTTGGAAAACACCGAAACTGCGAAAAAATGTCTACCGAAGTTCTCATGCGGGGTTTGGATGTCATTCTTGGATAATCGGAAAATCATCCTTTAATATAACTCTTATGCTTTGCAGTTTTGGGTCTGATAAAATTCCGGG
Source organism: Bactrocera neohumeralis (assembly GCF_024586455.1). Classification (NCBI taxonomy): domain Eukaryota; kingdom Metazoa; phylum Arthropoda; class Insecta; order Diptera; family Tephritidae; genus Bactrocera; species Bactrocera neohumeralis. The sequence goes on from NC_065922.1 coordinate 62,625,422, forward strand.
TTCTTTCTGGTTACGCGTCTGTCATTGGAACGGGATTCTTTGTGTACCGATAGGTACACATTTACCTCTAAGATTATTATAGAGTTCTCGACCGCACTCTTCATAGTCTCAAAAATACTCAAAAATACCTTGATACTGTTTTGAAAATGATCGTTCAGTCGAGTTTAGTAGCCGATATTTTTGCGTCCAAAATACTGGTTTCTAATTATTAAGTATGATCTCCCGACTAGGAATCAGTCGTAATACCAAGTCCAACTAACATCCATTTGAAATACTGAATACATACGAAGTTGATTGATACTCTCAGTGTATACCTTGGTTGGATTAATGAAGTCTGCGTCATTAAGATTGGATTTGCAGTAAGAACGTCTTGTATAGAGCAAATTTCTGAAAGGCTGATTTGTGGAGATGCATCTCAGAAGAAAATGTTTGTCGATGTTCTGAGTACAGAAAATTATTACAAACAGAGTGGAAAAGAAAAAAATATTTAGAAGATCACTTATGAGCTAGAGATATAATTACGGTAAGAAATACGCTCCTACTGGACTAATATTATTAATTGTTTTGGCTCGAGAGTTTGGCCATTTGACTGTGATCAAAAAGTATGATCAAGCTGTCATTAAAACTCCAGGAGATCAGGAAGGTAGGTAAGTTTTGAAAATGTTGCGAAAGGCCTTTGGTGATGGAAAAAATATATAACTAAATATTATACAAGGAGTTTAAAACGGGCCGAGAAAGGGTTAAAGACGAATCATTCTATGGACGACTATCAACGTCTACGGACGATGACCACGTCCAAAAAATCAAAGATTTAAAGATTGAAAGCCTTCGATTCAAAATTGGAGACCTCGCTGTTAGTATTGGTATATCACTGGGCTCAGTCCAAACCATTTTGAAGAATATTTTGTGTTTAAAACGCGTCAAGTCTCGATCGGTGCCAAAATAATATTTGGGAAAAAAGGGTGGATATGTGTGAAACACTGTGGAGACGACACTTCAACTTACGCATACCATTGTGCCCAAAAAATAAGGTGAAATTATTTTTTTTCAGGTTGGTAGTACTGTCAGTCACATTTATGTCAAATTTCATGTCAAAATATTCATTAGTGTTTGAGATACGTCGTTTTGTGAGCTGCTAAAAGTGAGTTTTTCGTTTTTTGCGATGTCGAAATTTGTTGAGCAAAAAATTTGCATTAAATTTTGTTTACGGAATCAATTTTCTGCTGCGGATACGTTGAGGATGGTGCAGAAAGCCTTTGGTGATGAGGCTATGTCTAAAAAAAATGTTTACAAGTGGTATAGTGAGTTCCAAGCCGGCCGTGAACGTGTCGAAGACGAAGAGCGTCCAGGGCGACCATCAACCTCAACCGACGAAGCTCACGTTCAACAAATCAAAGTTTTGGTGTTGAAAAACCGTCGATTAACAATTAGACACCTTGCTGATGAAGTTGGCATATCGAAAGGCTCAGCCAAAACCATTTTGAAGGATGTTTTGAGCCTCAAACGCGTCAAATCTCGACTGGTACCGAAAACATTGAATTTTTTGAAAAAAGGCGTCGCGTTGAAGTGTGTGAAACGATGCTTTCCGACTACCAGGGTGTCATGAAACGCATTATAACTGGCGATGAGACTTGGATCTATGCTTACGACCCCGAAACAACCGATCAATCGAGCGAATAACGTGCCAAAAGAGAGCCGAGACCAAACAAATTAAGGTCATGTTGACTGTTTTCTTCGATTATCGTGGTGTTGTGCATTATGAATTCCTTCCAATCGGTCAAACAGTCAACAAGGAATATTATTTGAACGTTATGCGTCGTTTGCGTAACGCTATCCGCCTAAAAAGGCCGGAATTGTGGAAAGACAATTCTTGGTTTTTACACCACGATAATGCACCATCCCATACTGCCCTCGTAATTCGTTATCATTTCGCCAAAAACTCAACGCATATCGTTCCGCAACCACCGTATTCACCTGATCTGGTGCCGTGCGACTTCTGGCTGTTCACCAAGCTCAAAAGACCGCTCCGGGGACACCGTTTTTATACGATAGAGGAGATTCAAGCCGCAGCGAAGACGGAACTGTAGGCCATCCCGGAAAGTGACTACAACCAGTGTTTCGAAGATTGGAAAATCCGTTGGCATAAGTGCATTGCATCGGGAGGGGATTACTTTAAAGGGGATGAAATTGATTTGGTAGAATAAATAAATACAATGCCACCTTACTTTTTGGGCACAGTATAACTCTGAAACCACCAACCAATCCAGCGAATATCCTGTAAAAGATGAAACATGACCGAAAATATCACGGAACAGTCGATCAAAAATTAAGGTTATGTTGACAATTTTCTTTGATTTTAGTGCACTATATATGTATTTTGTGAGACAAAAACCGATTCGCTCTTGAAAGCTTTTACCGGAAAAGACGATTTCGACTGTCTCAACGATTTGCAAGAATAAAAAAAATTTCATTCCTGTATGGTTTCAAATTATGTAGTTATGTAATTTTATAAGCACTAAAATTTAAAGTCAATAAACGCTCATTTACTCTTAGATAGTTCAACAAGCAACAACAATCTCTTGGATGCGTTGAGTAATTTGCCGCCAGTAAAGTCAGCACTTGATGCGTTTGCACCCAACTACTTGAACATATTCACGTACGCATTTATAAGCCATAAAACCGTGCTACTCACTTACATATGTATGTACGTGAAAAGTAATCGAAGTTGCGAAAAGCCACACGCTCGTAAATTAATGCGCATACAAAGCGAACATTGTTTGAGACCAAAGTGGGTCAAATTGGATAGGTTTCGTTCGATGAGTTTGCGTTTGCAAGACTAGCTGGGAGATTCGCTAATTTTGAGAATATATGTATATGTAGTTACGAGTATATACCATATTGACATACGTTATGTATTCCTATGTTATTTTCTATGAAATTAAGGGAAGTGCCTCGGCTACGATGACTCTTGATTATTTGCGATGTCAAAAATTTTAAAAATAATCAAAAAACGGCAAAGTGGATTGCTTGTGTTTATGCGACGGTCTTATTTCCTTTAAAATATCTCAAAAATGCCAAAGTACTTACTTGAATAAAACAAATTTCGCAGTTGATCGTAGTCACTCGCGGTTATGGCGATCTGGCTACGTTAGCACAGCTAACGGTACATAAACATAACCGACATAGCGAGACAAAACACTACAGACTTTGTTATGCTGTTTATTCGTAGCCGACAGCTACAATCTGTGACGTAATCAAAGGTCGGTCGTTGCAGTTGCGCGGGTTTTTCATGCCAAGAAAAGTACATAAAAAAACTTCAACAATTTTTCTTTGGAAAAGCGACGACGCGCAGCTGCAGCTGGTATTTGTGGGTAATTTAATGTGGCCGACGTTCGTATTTTAAAATTATTACAAGTGCTAATTTTGCTAATTACATATTAACGCTACGTAAAAACATCTGTCAGTTGACTATGCGAGTTGCCTGTTGGACTTGCCGTTTTATTGTGAACAAAGAAACTCGCCGAGTTATGAATGGAGACTTTACTCTCTAATTAGTGTCATTGCTTCTTTGTTATGAGTAGAATGTCAGTAAAAGTGCTCAGCGTGAGATTTTTTATAATTTTGAAGTAGCAAAAGATTTATAATGTTGTTCATATGTATTTTGGTTCTCAATTGAGCTCAACATTTAATCAGCTGTTCAGCTGAGGATACTACGTTAATTTTTATAGGATTGGCAACTCTACTTAATATTGTTCTGGGACCTGTCAAAATATTGTAACTATATTTTATTAGCAGTGTTGTTGTTTTCTCCACATAAGCAAACAAGATAAACACTCGCCTGGCCGGTTATTCTTGGAACTGCAAGCCAAGGATTATCAGGCGGACAAGAAGAAATCAACCAAACAGCATAATACAATGCTTCACATGGCAGCGGGAAAGTAATTTAGGTCCAACAAATGAAGACCTTAAGTGATGAAACACCACTGGCTCTTCTTCTAAGTGGTAAAATACCAAACTTCACAAGAAGATCACACACAAAGAAGTTTAGAGTTACGCTGGGCGGTAAGACTGAATAGAGTATCTCCAAGTTTGACCTACCACTAAGAGATAGAACTAATAAGTGAAGAGGCTGAAAGTTCGAAAACGTCTGAAATCATTGGTGAAGGTGTCACAGGACCGCGTACCACACTTACTTAAGGGACATTTTCCGCTAATTTTCCAAGCAGAAGTATTTGCTATAGAAATAAGTCTCCAACGCAACTGTCCCAATGAAAGTATATCCATACCCAGCGATACCGGGACTTAAGGGATACCCCCTAGGACTAGAAATTTAAAAAAATCGAAATTTTTTTTATATTTTCAAAGTTTAACTATTCAAGAATATGTGTACAAGAGGATTTTTCAAAATTCAAATTATTTTCGGAGATATAGGCATTTTTCTGACCCCCCAAACTGGTTCGGCCGGAACTAATCGAACAAAAGACTTTACGCGAAACTTTAAGCGCGTTTTTCTCAAAACTGACTTTTTCGGAACGATACCCACGATTTCTCAGGTTCTACTGGACCGATTTACTTGAAATTTTTATAGAGTCTTCTTTATAGGCTTGTCTATGGTTGGAACTAGCCACATCCCCAAATTTTTATTTTTGTTATTTTTAAAAAATTCGAAACAGTCAGAAAAAGTAATCCAAAAAAACTTTTTTTCAGGCAGTCGCCATTTTGTGAAAAAAAATTTTTTCCCACTTTTCCGTAGTTCCGGCCATTGCGACATTATTCTAGATGAATAATCTTTTTTATACTCTCACAACAAAGTTGCTAAGGAGAGTATTATAGTTTTGTTCACATAACGGTTGTTTGTAAGTCCTAAAACTAAAAGAGTTAGATATAGGGTTATATATACCAAAGTGATCAGGGTGACGAGTAGAGTTGAAATCCGGATGTCTGTCTGTCCGTCCGTCCGTCCGTCCGTCCGTGCTGTAACTTGAGTAAAAATTGAGAGATCATGATGAAACTTGGTACACGTATTTCTTGGCTCCATAAGAAGGTTAAGTTCTAAGATGGGCAAAATCGGCCCACTGCCACGCCCACAAAATGGCGGAAACCGAAAACCTATAAAGTGTCATAACTAAGCCATAAATAAAGATATTAAAGTGAAATTTGGCACCAAGGATCGCGTTAGAGAGGGGCATATTTGGACGTAATTTTTTTGGAAAAGTGGGTGTGGCCCCGCCCCCTACTAAGTTTTTTGTACATATCTCGGAAACTACTATAGTTATGTCAACCAAACTCTACAGAGTCGTTTTCTTCAGGCATTTCCATATACAGTTCTAAAATGGAAGAAATCGGATAATAACCACGTCCACCTCCCATACAAAGGTTATGTTGAAAATCACTAAAAGTGCGTTAACCGACTAACAAAAAACGTCAGAAACACTAAATTTTACGGAAGAAATGGCAGGAGGAAGCTACACCCAGGCTTTTTTTTTTAATTGAAAATGCGCGTGGCGTCGCCCACTTGTGGACCAAAAACCATATCCCAGGAACTACTTGACCGATTTCAATGAAATTCGGTATATAATATTTTCTTAACATCCTGATAACATGTACGAAATATGGGTGAAATTGGTTCACAACCACGCCCTCCATCGTGGAAATTTTTAGAGACCCCCCACTTCGTCAGCTCATAATTTTTGAAATTTTTTTTACTTTTTTCAGTTTTTAATTTTTTTTCGGTACTCTTCTAATATTAACAAATAAATAATAAAAAAATGGATGGTAAAAATATTAATTGCCTTTTTTTACGACACTTTAAAAATTACCTGAAATTCATGCTTCTAGACCAGAATACCCCCTTAAAGCGATCTCAGAAGTGTAGACTCAAAAAAAAAAAAAAACTCGATTACATTGAAGATAGCGGCTATACCACTTTAATGATGTATCTGCATACTCCCTTGCACGAATTCAACTCCATAACTCTGCTATTGCTTTATTTATTGACGAGAGAGCAGAAGCGAGTAGAGAAATGGCGAATCGAAGACAGTTATTATTTCGTAAACTATTCAAAGAATGCTCAAACTTATCCAAACGAAAACAATAATTACCCAAGTACATCAGGAATGTATGTATGTAAATAAAGCACAGCAAAAATAATAATTTACTAACACGTGAAATGAATTTAGTTCGGAATGTAGTGAAACGAGTTGCTCAATAGGATCACACAAAGCAACTTACAATGTTTGTAAGCATGCAATATGAATATGTGTGTATAGAGCGAACGATATGATCGCGATTTTCGTGTCGTCAATGATCAACTGAAAAAAATGAAGCAATATTTCAAAACAACAACAACGACTGAGGCAGCGTGCATGAAACGCAAAGCAAAAATGCCGTCGCCAAATTCCACGCAACTCCGCCAGCAAATAGTATTTTGCAGACTTTGAACGCAAATCACTATTTTTCCAATTTTTCTCCACACTTTCGGCTTTTTCCCGCAGCAGTGTGCCATGCGAAGCGAAGCCAAAGCAGCAGTAGTGTTTTGTAAACTATCTATGCCAAAAGCCAAACAAGCAGTATACCACTACACACATATTGCAAACATACACACATGTACATAAGCACATATTCACTTTTATGCATGCAATGCTTCAAACAAGTTGGCAACGCGCAATTTCGGCGGGAGCCGCCATCGAACAAACACCGCTGTTGCTTAGCGGCATGCATTTGCTGCTGTCTGCCATTGCACACCTTTTGTTTAGGCGAAGGTTCGCTGGTGCGCATGCGCGATCAGCTGTTTGTTGTCGACACGCGCGGCTTTAGCTGTCTAAGTCTAAGTTGGAACGTTAAAGCTGCGCGCTGCAGACAGTTCGTAACGAACAGGCGCGCGTTGCTGGTCTGAACGCGGACGACGCTACGCAAGCGAAAACGGATTTAGCGGTGAACATCAGCCAATTTGTGTAACAGTTTCTGTAAGTGCTAAGGATTTGTGGGAGAATTATAGTTGTGTTGTTTAACAATTTAAATTTGTGCATGTGATGCAGTGTTTGACTAATATATAAACTGATTTTGAAGTATGTACTTAATTGGAATTTGTGCGCTAAAAACAGCTGTGTTTAATACTTTTTTGTTTTTGGAAGTGAAGTGAATGTAAATGACCTTTTACTAAGGCATTAACCTTTCATAATTTAGTTACTAAAATTTTTAGCTTAGATTCTTGAATATATAATATAAAAATTTTGAAATATAAAAGTAAAAAGTCAAATTTATTATAAAATGTACACAAAGAATGTATTATATTTCATGATAATATGCAGTAATTAACATACACAAAATAAAAAAAACTATATAAAAATAAATAATTTCCGTGTATATAAAAGTTTAGCTCTAAAGAAATAATAATATGTAAAAAATTAAATTAAATTTAATGGGTTGTCAAAAAAGTCTTGCGGTATTTTTATTGATTTTTTTTTTTTATTGAAATTGAAATGAATTTTTGATGACTCATGCCCAGCTCTTGACCGATGCTACGGCTGCTACTATGCCGGTCTCTTTCGACCAATTCAGCGATTTTATCGCAATTTTCGACGACGGCCTTTCGGAGCGTGGCGCATCTTCGACCACCTCTACACCAGAACGAAAACGTTCTTGTCCATCGTTGTGCGGTGGAAATGGAAACTGTATCGAGTCCATAAACTGCACAAATTTTATTGGCGGTTTGAGATGCATTTTTGCCTTTATATGCCGTATTTTCTCTTTATTTTGCTCCATGTTTGCGACGCTTTAACTCACGAACGACTTAAAAGAAACGACAATCAACCAAACACAGCGCGTGAAATGAGCTTTCCAAAAAGGTATAGCATGACCCGATGCCATGAATAAAACTAGAACTACTCGCTTTCAGCGCCAACTAGCGAAAATACCGCAAGACTTTTTTGACAACCTAATATTTTGTTACTATTGTAATATAAATTGTAATATTTTTTATTTTGAAAATATGTAAAATAATAATATTAATAAATATAGGCGTATTATTAAAAAAACTAATTAACATTGTAAAATAATATCAAACTAAAAATTACAACGAGCAAACAAAAACAATTAAAAATAAAAAAAGCGTTTAAATTAATGTGGAACGTGGACGAAAATTCAGATACATACATACATACAATGCATGCAAAACATATTAAAAACCTTAAAAATAAATTTTATAATTAATAAATAACACGTTAAAATTAAGTAAATAAAAAAAATATAAAAGATATACACAAATACAAAAAATGAGCAAAAAAAATATAATTATCTAATGTTAATACAAACTTAAATAAAAAAATTAAATTAAAAAATTTCAATACCATATTATTATTTATAAAAAAAAATTGTTTATCAAAGTAAAACCTAAGTGAACCAACTAAATATACATAATTTATTAAATAAACAAAAAAACATTAAAATTAAAATTAACTTGATTATAAAAAAGAAAAAACAATTATTTTAAAAATAAACTATGTATTAAATAATTATGAAATTAAAACCATCAACCATTAAAAATTAATTTAATAAGATATTATAAAAGTATTATGATTTTAACAACTAACAGCAAAAAAATCAATGAAAGAGAAAAATAAAAATAAGATAAAATAAGATTAAAAAAAATTAATTATTCATTATTAAAATTAAAATTAAAATTATGGTGATCCGATCTACGCAGATTGTACCACTGTCTTGGGCAATAATTTATGTAAAATTTTGTGAATATGTCTCATCAAATAAAAGAGTTTTCCAAATGGGGATATGATTCGGATCGTTCAATTTGTATGAAAGCTATAAGCCACATTGACCCGATCTAAACAATTTCTTCGTTGATTTTACCACAGCCTTAGAGAATAACCCATGCCAAATTTCGTGAAGATATCTCGTCAAATGTAAAAGTTTCTATACAAGTAGCAGATTACGATTGTTCAGTTTGTAAGACGACTATATGCTATAGTGATCCGAAGAGATCAATTTCTTCGGAGATTGCTCCGTTGCTTTGGTCAAAAGTTCATGACAAATTTCGTAAAGATATCTCCTTAAATGAAAGAGTCTTTCATACAAGCACCTGATTCCGATCAATCAGAGTGTATGACAACTTTAAAGTGATCCGAAATGAACAATTTTTATAGAGATTGCAACATTGCTCTAGACAATAATCCATGTCAAATTTTCCATACAAGCATTTTATTTCGATCGTTCAGTTTTTATGGCAGCTATATGCTATAGTAGTCTGATATCTACGGTTCCGACAAATGAGCAGTTTCTTCTTGCTGAGAAAAGGATGTGTGGTAAATTTCAGGCTGATATTTCAAAACCGAGGGACTAGTTCGCGTATATACAGACAGATGGACATGGCTAAATCCAGCAGCTCATCACGCTGGTCATTTATATGCATATTTTAAAGGGTCGCCGTCGTTTCCGTGTGGCTGTACAAACTTCGTGGCAAACTAAAGGGAACGTGTCAGTGTAACCCTCCGCAAAATCATCGAAATTAACTAATCAGTCCGATTTTTTTATAAATAAATACATTCATTAGGAATACAAAATGATTTTTTTTATGCTCCTTTAAGGTCCTGTACGATGTTCACGATTTCGGCCGCAATTTCAAACAAAACAAACATTTCCAAAAGATTATTAATCCGTAGGAAAGTCGGTATCACGCTATCGAAGCTCTTTTTGCTTTTTTTGTTCGTTTCTTTTTTTTTTTTTTTTTTGAAATTTGACAAAATGGCGGTGATGTGAAGAAAAAGTATCGAATTTGACCCCTTTTTCCGACAGTTTTTCGTAGAAAAAATAAGAGGAAAAAAAAACAATAAAAGTTTCCAAAGCGCGATAGCGAATGGCGTTAAATATGTTCTCTCCAAATTGGAACTAGATATCTTCAAACTCTTCCTTTGAAAAGGGAAACCGTTTTAAAAAAACACCATTCTGAAAAAAGCGCGTTGAGAGAATGTTTCCTATAGTGTTGCTCTAAAATTTCACACTGAGACGATTCCTTAATATACCCCATGCAGAGAATAAATATTAATAATATAATGATAGTAAAGTCATAATAATAAATAATATAATAATAATTATAGCAAAATTTATTTTACAGCTGTTATTTAGCGCTATAAAAGTAAAAAGTTTTGCAAAGTAATATTTTTCAAAAAAGAAAGTGCTTAAGCATCCTTCAATTTTGTTTATTTTTTTGCTATTTTTTCTTAAATATTTCAACATGATTCTGTTCTTTAAGCAACAAAATATTGCAAAAGTGAAATTCCACAGCTTTTATAATAACAAAAAATACAGTGCAAATATTAAAAACTGAAAATAAATCAAAAAACAACAACAACATAAGCAAATTCTGCAAAAATATGCAAGTGTGACCTACATAAACCAATACAACAATTCTCGCTCAACGGCCATCTTCGGTGTTGAACTCGTTTGTACAACAAAAAAAAAACACACACGCGCTTGACAGGACGAGTTTTGCTGTGCGACTTACTTGTATTTGCCTCTTTCTGCTTGTAAAACTTGGCAAGTACACTGTGCGGCGATAATAACGAAAAGAAAATAAACAATAAATGTGTTAAACGAAACAAACAACAAAGAAGTAGCGGCGACAACTGTAGCAACATCAACAAAAACAACTGCGAACGCGATCGGTAAGTCACCAGCGCTAATTTAGGCTTAACATAAACGCAAACTAAGTCATCTATGGTAATATTTATGTGTATGTGTATGTGTGCCGTTGCATGGTAAAATTAGGCTTGTGTTTTGAAAAAAAAAAAAAATTATTTAAACAAAATATATTAAAAGTAAGAAATGCTGGTAAACTCCCATGAATGTGCAATTTTGTAATTTTTCCCATAGACACGCGAAATTTCGCATGCCTAGGTGTTGTGGCAAGCGGCATTTTTTGTTGCTGTAGTTAATTTTAGTTTTGGCTTTTCGACATGCCTGCGTTAGCCCACAGCAATGACAATATTTGGGTGCAACATTAACTTGCCACAAGACAAATAATACAAAAAATTTACAGATTTTGTAATGGTTGTGCAAATTTTAAGATTTTTTTGTAGACAAATCGATTAGTGCTATTATTATTTCCTTTTATTTTGCATTTCTTAGCATATTTGTATCATTTTCAGCGCAACTATTGAGCGCTTAAAACGTAAATATGGGAGCACGAAAAATCCAAGCAAAGCCTAGATTTTGCTTTTGTAATTTTTCTGCTTTAATAACAAACTATTTTGCAATCAATTTCACACACATGCAACCACAAATAGGCATATTTACATATGTATATACTCAACTAAGTTATAACAAAACATTCCTGCATTGAATCGGGCTTAACCGACAAACATGCCTCGACCAGCACAGCTCCAGCGATCTATCGTTCGGCATAATAGCCATATTTGTCATGTAATATCGCTTTATTTGCGCCAATTTGCATAGATTGTTGAAATTACACGCCATCGAATGAATGGCGCCAAAAGCAAGCGGCGAAAAACTTAATCACCCAACAGTCGTAAAGTGAAAATGAAAGGAAATTATGTATTTGTAATTTCAGCGAATGCAAACAAACGTAACTAATAATGTGCTTTTAGAAAAAAAATCCAAAACCGCAAAAAAAATGGAACAATAATGAGAGAAAGAGATAAGAGAAAGAGAGATTTTTTTTACTTTTTTCCACCAACAAAAAAAATTTTGGTAATTTTCTTCTAGTTTTTCTTTCTACTTGCTTTTCTTTGTGTTGTGTGCATAGAAAATCAGCAATTTGAATGGTTTTATTTGATTGCAAAGTGGTGCGCAAGTTAGAAAATCCACTGTGCAAAAAAATAGAGCAGTTTATTTTTGAATAATTTTAAAAAATTTTAGGTGGTCCATTCGTACCTTTTGCAAAAATACATAATAAACATATTTAAATATCATTTAATTTACTAAAAGACAAAAAATAGTCTTTAAATCATGGCCACTTACGGGTCCATTTCTTGAGCAATTTTCTCCGAAGCATAAAATGGCCAATAAACATATTCTTTGATCAACCAAGTTGTTCTTCCATTTAAAGCAACAAAAAGTTTGTTAAATCCATTGCAAAAGCATCTTTCTTCGGTCCAATGATTCCAAACAAAACACCAAACAAATATCATTTTCAAAGAAAGTTTGTAAAAGAGAAAAAGTATGTCCACTTCAGGATTAGGTAAAATTGCCCAAAAAATAAGGTGACTTTCCGATTTTGAAAAGTGACAGCTTTCAACATTTAAATCAAAAAGTCAATTCTTAAAGTTTCAAATAATCCCCTAGAACCGATGAATTTTGCAAATTTTATGCGTTTTTTTTTTTTTATAAAAAAATCAAACATATTTGATTGTGCAAGTTAGAAAAAAATGGCTGCAGTTAAATTTTCTAAAAAAATTTACCTCGTTTCTTTGCAAAAAATACATAATAAACATATTCTAAAATATCATTTAATACGGCTAAAAGAGAAAAGCTTGCACGAGATTAAAGCACAAAAGTGTGTGATATTTTTCATGACTTTGATCGGTTGTTTGGAGATTAAAGCGTTGGTTTGGGCTATTATCCATGCCAAAAATCGTATCTTCCTTGTCAAATAAAAAAGTTTTCTATACAAGGACTTGATTTTCAACGTTCAGTTTGTGTGAAAGCTACATATATGGTGGTCTGATGTGAATACAGATATTATAACACAGCCGTAGACAAAAATTCAGGATTAGTTTCGTGAACATACATTGTACAACAAAAAACATACATTGTAACTAAAAAATCCATGCCGAATTTCGTGAATATACCTTGTCACATAAAAGAGTTTTCCATACAAGAACTTGAACAGCTTCTTGATTAGAAAAAGACGTGTGCAAAATTTCAGAAAACTTATCTCAAAAACTCAGGAACTAGTTCGCGTATATACATAAAGACGGACAGACAGACGGATATAGCTAAATCGACTAGTCTCGTCACACCGATCTTATACATACTATGTATACTAGAGGACCCGCCCATGTTTTACTTTGGCTGATATTAGTTAAGGAATAATCGCATTTTTGGTGAGGCAACAAAAATGAGTCAAAAAGCATTTCGTGCGTTAAGAAAGAATTGGTTTTTGGGGTAAAAATACTATTGAATTTGGGCTGTGCATCAGTGAAATCAATCGAGTCCAATCGATTGTCAGCCTGGTGGACTGCATATTAAGAAACGGTGGAAAGACAAAAAAAATCGGCTGGCAAAGTTATGGCATCAGTCTTGCAATGCTTCGAAAAGATTTCTGTATATCTCAAATTTTAATAGACCTTTTTATCAACACTTCAGTTATGCCGCTATTTTTTTATGCGAGATCTTTTGAAATTTTAAATTGCCTGTCAAGATACCCCCTCCAATAGTTAGCAGGTATGAAAAAAATGTTATAGCTACCCATAGATGTATTGAATCACCCAATTTATTACTTAAGAACGAACAACTCTGTCCACGTTATGAAAACTTGTCTACAGATGTCGCCTTTTACTTTGGCATCGTTTATTGCATGTTTACGCCAATTTAAGGTTTGCATATTGGATACTGCGATGGTAGCGCAATCTATCGGTCAAACATTCCAAAATTAGCAATTAATTACAAATGAAAAATTAATTTAAAAAACATTTTCCAGTGGACCAAATTGTGAATCTAAACCATTCTCGAATCTCCTTGAACACACACAAAAAATTTTATCAAAATCGGTCCAGCCGTTTAGGAGCAGTTCAATTACAAACACACGGTCAGAAGATTTATATATATAAAGATATGTATGTATATACTTTATAAGGTCTCCGACGTTTACTTTCAGGTGTTACACACTTTGTGGCAAACTCAATATACCCTATTCTGGGTATAATGAATCAAGTCAATGACAATTAAATTAGAGCAATAAAACAGCTGTTGTACTTAAATCGCCTCACAGCAAATGCCTTTGCATGTCGTACATGTGACCCAGTGTATGGTAAATGTCAATGACGTGCTGACGCAAGAAAATTGCTGCGCTGCCGATTACCTTCCATTGACTTCGGCAATTGAGGGTTCAAGTTGAATGTTAAAAGCCATGACAGTCGGTGGCACTTAGTTCAACCAAAGCACATTTGAGTGAATGTGTGGTATATCACCTGTATACACGTATACATACATATGTATTTACTTTCCTACGCATTTAATGGACAGCACACATGTGTAAAGTAAACATTTGTTTGCTGTGCATCTGTGATTGTTCAATTGCCACAAAAATGGTTTTTGTTCAACACATTGGTAGAGCGTAATTTTAACTGATATACATACATATATGTGATTGTATTATGTACTTATAAAATCTTCATATAATGATAGACAATTATATGCCATATATGTTTTTGTTTAATTAAATATATCCAAATGGCAACATATTTTGACAAAGAACAACAAAAATGTGCCATATGAAGTCAGTGATTTCGGTTTTTCCTTAAAAAATAATTTTCAACGTTAAAACTCGAAACGCTAGAGTGGTTGTTTCGAATAATTAATTAACCGTAATTTGTAAAAATTAAATAAATTCCTTAGAACTTGACTTTATATTGCTTTTTAGTAGGAGTCATTTTCTGGTTAATAACCACAAATTATTTATTATAATAATGCTTTGTTTATAGTTTATTGGGAAACAAAAAGAAGCATTAACTTCGGTGCAACCCTTCAGAAATAAACAATTTTATTCAAAAGAACTTGCTTTTGATCGTGCATTTTGTATGAAATTGTATGATATAGTGGTGCGAACTGGAACTGGAATAGCCTTCAATGCGCGTAGCGATTCACGTTTAATGCCTTCAATTGACTCAAAACGGTTTCTCCGGAGCAATATAGCTGTATAGCCGAAAGTCGCACGGAGCTAAACCAGGCGAATACGGTGGTTGCGGCACAATATTGCTTGAAAATTTGGCGAAAAATTCACGAAGAATCGTGGTGCAAACACCAACGGTTGTCAGCCCATTATTCCGGCCTCTTTTTCTGAATACTTTCGCCCAAACGACGCACAACGCTCAAATAGTATTTCTTGTTGACTGGTCAGAAGAAGTTTGGAGTACACCACACCTCGATAATCGAAGAAAACTGTCGACATAACTTTGATTTTTACCTGGTTTGGCGTTGTTTTTCGGCGTCGGCTCACGATATTCCGCCAATTTATCGTCTGTTTTTGGATCGTAAGCTTAGACCAAAGACTCTTCGCCAATAATAATAAGTTTTATAACATCTTGATAGTCAAAGCATTGTTTCACAGACTTTAACATGATGCTGTTCTTCGAAGAATATGCCCAAATGTTCTTTCGAAATAGTTTTCACAGATTCTTACGATATTACAACGATCCCAGTAAGATTTCTGAGTGTTAATCGTCGATTCTCAAGCACCAATTCCTTTATTTCATTGACGTGTTGATCATCAATTGCTGTATGTGGTCATCCTGGACATTGTTCATGGTCAACACATTCTCGACCCTCTTTGGATGATTTCTACCAATCAAAAATACTTACTCGCAATAAAAAATTCTGACCGAAGGCCTTTTCCTACAATCTGAGCGTTTCGGCTTCACAACTTTGATTACTCACACAAACTTTAATGGAACTTCTTTATTGAATAATTTCACTCACTATAAAAATCGCAGAATTCCCTGTAAATACTTCAGAAAGACAAGCGTACACTAGATACTAATGATGATTTTGACATTTGACGCAGAGGTCACTGTCAGTAATACCAACATAAAAAAATATTTCGAGGAATGAGTTTTCGATTGTAATTTAATTAAAAAGTTTTACTATTTCTTGCCTACAAAACCCATACGATTGCGTTAAGATGACCTTTGCTAAGGCCGAGTAGTTCAGTAGAACCAATGCGTTCTGCTTTATGCCAGAAGGATCTTGCAGTCATGCAAAAGCTGGTCGTCGACAAATGCCTGCTAAGCACACGCAATGTATGTACAAAGTCATAGTGCTAGAACGCAAGATGACAACGGAGCTCCAACTCGTTCCCACTCCGATGTGAGCGGAGTAAGGATTCCCTCTATTGCTAGCTTATCGATTTTGCACTATGCGAGCGGAGAAACAGCAATCAGGAGTAGCCACTGCGATGCATTGGTCCAAGTTTTCAGGGATGCAACTGAATGATTATGTACTTGTTTTGCGAGGAACGCTTCCGTGCTGTCAATCCTTGCTTGGTATATGTGCTTCTATGGGTACACATGCGAACCAATCAGCAAAAAGCATGAGTTCTTCACTAGAAATTGCTGACTAAAGTTTAACTAGTCGAAAAAGTACCAGTTCGTAACTAGAAATTCTTGGCTAAAATCGAGCTGCATAGAAAACAACAGTTTGATGTTTTGAAAGTTAGCTTAGCAGTAGATCATTCTTACATCGGCTAACCAATATTACTGCATTAAGGACATGAAAGAAACAAAATTCTAATTGAATATGTTCTTTAATATGTGAATTGAACTAGACAGCTATGTATCAATTTGAAACTAGTACGAGACTAGACGTCAGAACGAAAGCTCGTTATTGACATTGCCTAGCACTTGTAGACGTAAAACACATCAGTTGCTGGTATGGAAAAATGACAGTTGGCTGACTATTTGGTTTTGTGGTAAATACTAGTCCCAAAGTAGTTAATTAGTAACTATTTACACAATAGAAATGCTTATGTATGTATGTATATGCAATCGTATTTAAATTTTTATCTAATATTTCTAATTAATTAATAGCGTGAAACAAGTAGGAGACAAATAAAATAAGGTGTGTGGTACTACATTTACATGCTCTCAATTTTATTTTAATTATATTTCTCATTTTATTTGCATTTCATTTGCCTTTATGGGCTAGTTACAAGTGTAATCGAACACCACCAGCTTTACGGACATGGAAATGTGTTTGCGACACGCGAAACGCGTCACACACACATTTACATATTCAGTGACACATGCGCAAATGAACACACCTCCACACACATGACAATAAATACGCATCACGCCAATGAACGGCCAAAACGACCTTGACAGACTGACCAAAACAACAGCGAAGAAAGATATGTGAAGCATACGCACATACACACACGCATACTCGCATACGCACGAATACTAATAAAAGCACAAATAAAAATCATTTCACTGTCGATTGTTGATGACATAACTGTGCGCTACTTAGCGTTGCGGGGGGCAGAGGCACGTTTTGGAACGCTTGACAGCTGTCACCAACTACAAAGCAGCGCTCACAGGTCGCTCAACATAACTTTTGTCTCCTAAAAATAGTGGAATGCATTGCTCAATACATTACGTTAACGGTTATCACAAAAACATTTACGAAATTTTAGCCAAATGAACCGTTAGTCGTTAAAATAAACCATTTAAATAAAGGGCAATTTTGGCTTGGCTCGCAAAGTGAAATGGAATGCATTGGTCGAACGGGAATTTGGCAATAAGCCAACATAATTATAAACAAAAAAGGAAGATGTAGAAGACGTAAGGCAGAGAAACTGGTGTAAAGCGAAAATGAGATGAATTTTGGTAAAGTGAATGGAGGCAGGTAGGGAAAGAGTGAGAGGAATAAAGTGAGGGAAAGAGCGCAGCACAAAAAAGCGCTGGGAAAACACAAGAAGCACTAAACTGCTCAAAGTTATTGACACGCAATGCATTACAATGACAGTTGTTGTTGTTTTAATTGTCAATGTGGCACTCATAAGTGGAAGTGTGTCAAAAAGCCGGTTCATTGCTACAAGTGTTTAGGGGCATGTGGTTTACATGAATGTACACAACGAAATGCCACTTAATGGAGTATTTAAGCAGATATTTATTTAAAAATAATATAATACATGAAATATAAAATGTGAAATAAAAATAAAAACAAAATAATAATGAATATAATATAAAAATAAAAAAATATAGATATATGTATATATATAAAATAAAATAAATACAAATATTAATAATAATTTTTTTAAGAATATAGAAAAAATAAATAAAAATGCAGACAAAAAAAATTGAAGAAAATTACAAATGAATCAAAATTTATTTGGTTTTACTATAATCACAACAAAAATGTAAACTCTGAAACTAAATGAAAAAAGGTTTTAATTGTAACGGGAAGCAATCCTCTTACAAACAGTTTTCTATTTTTTCTTATTATCAGATAGAAAAATGTATATCTCGCTTCCAACTACTTGAAAAAATATCTTGTTCCTTAGATTTTGTAGAAAATTGAATGCTCTACAAAAAAGGTCTATTATGATTTTTTCGTAAACCCAAACGTTTAAAAGATATTAACAGTTAAAGTTTGTTTATTTTTGGGAAAATTTTTTATTTTTATACATAAAAAAAAATACAAATATTAATATAATAAAAATAAATAAAAATTAAGAACATAGAAAAAATAAATAAAAATTAAGACAAAAAAAATTGAAGAAAAATAACAAACGAATCAAAATTTATTTGGTTTTACTATAATTACAACAAAAATGTAAACTTGAAACTAAATGAAAAAAGGTTATGTAATGAAATAAAAACGAAACGACCACCGTATAGCAATACCTTTTACCTTACTTACAAAAAATACCAGCTAATCTTACAAAACATATGAAGCAGCAACACAAACATCATATGCGATATATACAAATAATATGTATATATGTATATATAGATACATATACATATACATATATACAGCGTTTTTAGCCACGCCTCCATCCTTCTTCTTCCAGACCTCAACTCGCCGGTAAATAATTTTTCATTTTATTTTTCGTTTTCAATGGGTCTTAACCTGCTATGAATTTCTTTCACTTTTGGCCATTTTCAAAAGCTTCACTGGTCTTTTTCTGTTAATTTTTTTGTTCACAACACCTTTGATATAAGCTTAGCTGATATACATATGTATATACTGTGCCCAAAAAATAAGGTGACATTTGAATTTAAACTGCGCGCGTCGAAGGATTTGGAGAATTATTTTTTTTTAGGTTGGTAGTACTGTCAGTCACATTTATGTCAAATTTCATGTCAAAATATTCATTAGTGTTTGAGATACGTGTCGTTTTGTGTGCTGCTAAAAGTGAGTTTTTCGTTTTTTGCGATGTCGAAATTTGTTGAGCAAAGAATTTGCATTAAATTTTGTTTATGGAATCAATTTTCTGCTGCGGATACGTTGAGGATGGTGCAGAAAGCCTTTGGTGATGTCGAAGACGAAGAGCGTCCAGGGCGACCATCAACCTCAACCGACGAAGCTCACGTTCAACAAATCAAAGATTTGGTGTTAAAAAACCGTCGATTAACAATTAGTGACCTTACTGATGAAGCTGGCAAATCAAAAGGCTCAGCAAATACCATTTTGAAGGATGTTTTGGGCCTCAAGCGCGTCAAATCTCGACTGGTACCGAAAACATTGAATTTTTTGGAAAAAAGGCGTCGCGTTGAAGTGTGTGAAACGATGCTTTTCGACTACCAGGGTGTCATGAAACGCATTATAACTGGCGATGAGACTTGGATCTATGCTTACGACCCCGAAACAACCGATCAATCGAGCGAATATCGTGCTAAAAGAGAGCCGAGACCAAAAAAATCGCGCCAAAGTCGTTCAAAAATCAAGGTCATGTTGACTGTTTTCTTCGATTATCGTGGTGTTGTGCATTATGAATTCCTTCCAACCGGTCAAACAGTCAACAAAGAATATTATTATTATTAAATATATTTGAACGTTATGCGTCGTTTGCGTAACGCTATACGCCTAAAAAAGCCGGAATTGTGGAAAGACAATTCTTGGTTTTTACACCACGATAATGCACCATCCCATACTGCCCTCGTAATTCGTGATCATTTCGCCAAAAACTCAACCCATATCATTCCGCAACCACCGTATTCACCTGATCTGACGCCGTGCGACTTCTGGCTGTTCACCAAGCTCAAAAGACCGCTCCGGGGACACCGTTTTTATACGATAGAGGAGATTCAAGCCGCAGCGAAGACGGAACTGAAGGCCATTCCGGAAAGTGACTACAACCAGTGTTTCGAAGATTGGAAAATCCGTTGGCATAAGTGCATTGCATCGGGAGGGGATTACTTTGAAGGGGATGAAATTGATTTGGAAGAATAAATAAAGAATTTTCAAAATAAATACAATGTCACCTTATTTTTGGGCACAGTATAGATTTAGATTGATTTCTGGCACAACCACGTGTCCTATGGCAAAGCTGTAGATAATCAAAATTAACTCCTTTACCGCATAACCTCGAAATTTATGCGAAAATTTAAATATCCAAGTTTTTGGTTAGTTACAGTGTGGCGTTAACGTCAACAAGAAATAATATTTGAGTATTATGCGTCATTTGAGCGAAGCTCTTCGTAAAAGGTGGCCGGAGTTATGATCCCACAACTCTCGGTTTTTGCACCACGATAATGGTGGGTTTTCCGCAAATTTTCAACCAATATCGCAACCATCGTATTCACTTGATTTAGCTCCGTGTGACTTCTGCTATTCACCAAGCTCAAACGACCCCTCCAGCGAAACTATTTTGAGTCCATAGAAGCCGTTAAATGTGGATTTCTAAGCGTATTGAAAGCTATTTCGGAAATCGACTTTAACAACTGTTCCTAGGATTGGAAAAAACCTTTAGCACATGTTTATTGCGGCCAAGGGCATTACTTTGATTTTGTTGTGCCCATAGATGTTGAAGAATAAATTAAGAATTATAAAATTCTGAACAAAGTCTTACCACTTTTTGCTTATAGTAGTACTAGAGGACCCGCCCACGTTTTACTGTGGCTGATACATAGGTAGTACTACTAATACCATCTATATGATTTCTATTAGTTAGATTATAAGTATTAGTTAAGAAATAATCGCATTTTTGGTGAAGCAACAAAAATGAATCAAAAAGCATTTCGTGCGTTAAGAAAGAATTGGTTTTTGGGGTAAAAATACTATTGAATTTGGGCTGTGCATCAGTGAAATCAATCGAGTCCAATCGATTGTCAGCCTGGTGCACTGCATATTAAGAAACGGTGGAAAAACAAAAAAATCGGCTGGCAAGGTTATGGCATCAGTCTTGCAATGCTTCGAAAAGATTTCTGTATATCTCAAATTTTAATAGAACTTTTTATCAACACTTCAGTTATGCCGCTATTTTTTTATGCCAGATCTTTTGCAATTTTAAATTGCCTGTCAAGATACCCCCTCAAATAGTTAGCAGGTATGAAAAAAATGTTATAGCTACCCATAGATGTATTGAAACACCCAATTTATTACTTAAGAACGAACAACTCTGTCCACGTTATGAAAACTGGTCTACAGATGTCGCCTTTTACTTTGGCATCGTTTTGTTTATTGCACGTTTACGCCAATTTAAGGTTTGAATATTGGATACTGCGATGGTAGCGCAATCTATCGGTCAAACATTCCAAAATTAGCAATTAATTACAAATGAAAAATTAATTTAAAAAACATTTTCCAGTGGACCAAATTGTGAGTCTAAACCATTCTCGAATCTCCTTGAACACACACAAAAAATTTCATCGAAATCGGTCCAGCCGTTTAGGAGCAGTTCAATTACAAACACACGGTCAGAAGATTTATATATATAAAGATAAATGAACAGGATGAAGAAACGAGTTGAGTTCCGAGTGACTGTCTGTCATCAACACTTCATACCTCCTAAATTTTCTAAGCTTTAGGACTGAACGAAACAATGTGAAAGAATCAGTGGGCACAATAGACCGATGGTCGCGGTGCATATCCTCCCAAACTATCTAACTATCTACAGCCTTTTTCTAAAATTTTCAAACCCCTTTTCTTCTAGTATATGTATTTTAGACTAAGTAATGTTTAACTACGTTTCACTTAAATGAATCAAAGTATCTTTTTCCAGAACTTAACTTTCATTTCGTCATTTAATAGTCCTGGTATTAAAGATTATATAAGTTATTTATCTACGGTCGTTATTCCCTTTTTCGCAACGTTTGCATGGTATGATCACAGCTTGCCTGTCGCTTAAATAATAATGTGGGATTAGTAGACGGGCTGCCACGCATCTCGCCAGTCTTGCCGTATGAAATCAGCTGCCTTTTCGGCAATCATAATCGTAGCCGCATTTGTATTTGCGCTGGGCACTTTGGGCATTATGCTAGCATCGACCACACGCAAATTGTTCACACCGCGTAGACTTAAACGTGGATCCACACAGCTGGTGCCATCGGTTGCGGGCGCCATTTTCACCGTGCCCGACAGATGATAGGTGGTGGCAGAGAAATATTTTATGTAACAACGCCAATAGGCATCGCTCTGCAATCCAAAAGCGTCGCACTCAGCGATTGTGGGCAGTACTAGGCTAGCATTCATTGCTCTATAGGCTGCGGTCTTCAATAGTTGCTCTTGGAAGCGTATGGCGCGCAGTAACGTGGCCACATCTTCCGCATCATTGAAGTAGTTGTGTGTTAATATTGGAGAATCCTTATAATCCGCGCTGCGCAGCCGTAAATTTCCGCTGGATTTTGGTGTTGAGAGTATATTAAACATGCCCAAAATATCGGAAACCTCAATAGCGCTGCGTATTTGTGCCTTAAAGTAATCGTTAATGCTAAGACCGTGGAGAAATATTTCTAGGGCAGCGAAATCACCACGACGCACAATGAAATGATGAAATTCTACGTCGGGATAAGGGCTGTTCTTAAGCGTATTGATGAAGCCGGTGAGCGAACCTGCACCGTGTGATGTTAGTGGCCCGCTACGATGTATGAGGTAATTATAAATGCTATCGAAGCTATCTTGAGGCGTAAGTTTATATGCTACACCTTCGTTCAGTTTTAAGAAAGTCACAACCTGTGCGTGATCGTACAGATTATCACCGATTGGCAAATCATGCACGAGTGGTATCTGCATTGTCTTCAAGTGCGCTGCCGGTCCAACGCCAGACAGCATTAAAAGTTTTGGCGATTCAATTGCACCCGCCGACAAAACCAGCTCCTTACCAACATTCACGCTCATTTTTCTCTCATTTCGCACAGTGAAGCTAACAGAGCGCACATTTTTACCACTCTTGTCGAAATTCAGTTTGGTCACGTGTGCATTTTTAATCACTCGCAAGTTTGGGCGCTTAGCAACACTCGCCAGATGTCCCTTGCCAGGACTCATGCGACGCCCATTCATTATCGTACCCGGTAAGTTGGAATACCCGGTCTCACTGCCGTCGGTGAATAAGTGTACACGTGGTATGCCCAGTTCTGCGGTGCCTGCATAGATCATTTGTTCTATATCCGGATCGTTAACTGGAAATGCATTGAGTGTTACATAACCCCGTGGATGCGTATTATTGCCCACTGGTTGCACGGAACGTTCAAAATACGGCAGCACATCGTTCCAACCCCAACCTGTATTACCGGCCCGAGCCCAGCTGTCGTAATCACCGCGATGCCCACGCACATAAAGCATACCATTAACACCACCAGAACCACCAATCATTTTACCGCGCGGCCAATAACAGCGCCGATCAACCAAACCCCAGCAGGCCTTGTCGCTATACTCCGTTAAATAATTCCAAGTCGCATTTGTACGCTTTAATGAAAAAAAAATGCCGGGCACCTATGAAAATGTGGTCAATAAGAGAGCTATTCTATTCTAATTTTTCTATATGCGCACCTCAGATTCCTGCGGCGGGTCGCCGCCGGCCTCCAACACCAACACTTTCCACGCTGGATTCTCGCTCAACCGACTAGCTATTACGGAACCCGCCGAACCTGCGCCAACCACCACAAAATCATACTCATCTGGCTCCGTGCGGCCCAGCAACACATTAGCGTAGTCGGGTGGCCACAACTCGGGCGGCGAGATAGCGCATTGGGCCGCGAGCAGCGCTTGTATTAACGCGCTGACCATAGTATTGAAGGGACCAATGCTCTGTGCGGCGCACTGAGCTGCCAACAGCGGCAGCGACATTGCGGAGCTGGTGTTACTCAGACGCTTGATATGCAAAGTAATTCGTATTTGCTATTTATTTATAAATAGCACATTTTCGGCACCTGTCGCAGCGTTATTAATTAAGTTATCAATCGTATCTTCCCACTCACATTCAGACTTCTAACTTCTTCTCGCAGTGCAAGGGCTTTAAATGATTCAGTTTAAATGCGCCAAAGCGTGAAAATTGTATCCGTAAATGATTTTCCTACGCTTATATCCAAATACTTTTTAGATATTTTCGTTTTATCCCGTGGCAATTTAGCTTGGAAACTGGCGGAGCGCATCACATGGGTTTCGCTTTATATAACATACGCATGCGCAAGCTTTTATTTGCCGTTTTTCAAGTTATTGCTTTAATGAAATTTGTGTCAAAGCCTGCATACTTACATTAATTAATTTTATTTTTAATATTTTTTGCACAAAACTTTACACTACGACAACGCTTGTTGAATTGCAGTTGAAAAAAGTAGCGCACATTCATTAAAACCATTTATCTCCAATTGGGTTCAGATCTTTGGATGTAATTATTTTGATGCAAGTAATTATTAGCAATAAATACACTTAAATGCCAAAAATAAAATAAGAAGAATTGTTAATGCTTCAATATTTTTACAGTTTATCTCGATAATAAAAGCTACTGTAATTTCTTTTGGGAATGTGGATAATTTTTTTATGGTTGACAGCTGCAATCGGAGCTATAACTGCTGTCTCAAGACTAGTAAAATGATTGCACCAATATGATATTTCATTATTTATCCCATGTAATATTAATACTATTTTAACGTAAATGTTGTTGTTGTTGTTTTAACGGAATATCTAATCCCCGTTAGCATGGTAAGGGTCACTTGTGTTGTCGTCGACGTCATCTAACGGTAGGTCCAAGAAACGTGCTGTTTCGACGGGGTCGGACCAGAGGGAGGAAGGTGTTAGATGAGTAGGGTTCGTAGGGCATGCAAACTGGGTGCATATCATGCGTCTCACTGTGGAGGTGTTCTATGGGAGATATCAAAAGGCATCCCATCGTGGTCCGGCGTGCAGTGTTCTGACAGGTCTGTTTCCTCATCTACATGCCATGCATCCAGGCGACCATATGGGTGTGTCGTAGGGGCCGGCCGATTGCCTTGTATGTTGCCAACAACGTTTCTTTGTCTTTTCCCCATGTGCTGCCGGCTCGATTTGAGGATTTTATTGCGGTTCTGTACCTTGGCGATAATCGCGGTCGTATGGGGAGAGAAGGAGCATAGACTGTTTAGATCTAAAATCTTAGGATTATTGACAGTCGGATTCTTGACGCCACCGAATATTAAGCTGAAGTTTGTATTCCTTCGTCTAACTCGTAAATATGGTCGCTGGGGATTTGGTGGGGGAAAGTGTGAGGTTCCGTGCAGTGAGGAAACGAGAAAGGTCGGAGAGGTAGCTGTTTACCTTCGAACACATGCCATCGATTCCATTGCCCGACGCCAATATCGTGCAGTCATCAGCGTACGAGGTTATGGAAACCCCCTCTGGTGGTTGTTTAATTCTTCTCAGTTTAGATGTTTCACCTCGAAATAGTACGGATGACTGACGACCGTTCAGATAGTTTTTTCAATGTGCTGTGGTAGCGTTGTGTGGTTGACCATGTCAAAAGGTTTTGACAGGTCCAACGCTACGAGGAACGTTCTTTCGCAGGGTGGTTTCTGGTTGAGGCCACGAACTATCTGACTGTTTATGACGCTAAGTGCAGTGGTGGTGCTGTGCACTTTTCGAATCCATGCTGGTGGCTGGCTAGGCTCAGGTGGTGAAAGGTCGGGAGTAACAAGGCCTCAAGTGTCTTTACGGGAGAGGAGAATTATCGGTCGATAAGATTCCCCTTTGTTGGCGGGTTTCCCAGGTTTCAGTAGTGGGACCACTCTTCCGACTTTCCACACATCTTGTATTTGAAGGGCGGTCAGCGACAGGTTGAGGACCTTGGTGAGATATTTTACTCCTGTCGAGCCTAGATGCTTTAGCATTAGCATGTTGATTCCATCAGGGCCAATGGATTTGGAGGATTTCGCCTTGTTGATGACACCCTGAACCTCCTCATCGGTAAAAGTATGTGGCGCGCCATCGTTTGGCATTTTGTGCAGCCGTCGGTTAACACATCGTTTAGCTTTGTCGAAGGGTGCATGTGCCGGCTAAAATAGCTCGCACTTCTTCGGGTCCGAAGAGGCATGACCATTAAATTGAACTTCAACTCGGTCGTCATGTCTCTTCGGGTTCGACAAAGCTTTGACAGTAGCCCAAAGCTTACTCACACCGGTGGAGAGGTTACAGGACTTCAGGTGCTCTATGCATTTCGTCCGCTTATGATGGTTTACCATACGCCGAATCTCCAAATTGAGATCCCTTATTCGGGGATCCCCGGGATCGGCATGGCGTAAGGTGTCGCGCTCGTCAGCTAAAACGGCTGCTTCGGCTGGGAAATTGGGGCGGATTTCCGTTATTCTTCCAGCCGGGATGAAGCGAGCGGTAGCTGCTGCGAACACCTTGCGGAATTGACGCTCGCCAACGCATACGTCCGTAGGAATAGGTAGAGCGTTGAAGGTGCTCTCAGCAAATTCTGTGAAGCCGACCCAATTAGCTTTGCTGAAGTTAATGAATGTGCGGTTGTTCACAGAAGCAAAATCAAGAGGCTTCTCGATCGAGATAATTATGGGCAGATGATCTGAAGCGAGGTCGCCAGGTCATGCTGTTTATCAGACCACCGCTTTTAACGTAAATCTCTTTGTCTGGTTAAAAAGCTCTTCATGGTCTTTTATGCAAACCCTAAAACTTCAGTTACAAACGAACTTGTTTTTTATCCAAAATTTTTAAAAATGCTTCAATATCGCAAATTAAGGTTAAATTGGGTGGTTATAATTTATTAAAATCGCGATGGCGGGATTTGTGATAATATAATGTAAAAAAAGCATTAATCGATGTCTTTCTATTCGTCGGGTTCATAGAAAGTATAGCAACCCAGATAAGTTGAAGCAACTGGTGAAATCAGTACAATGGAGATGAAAATGTCTCGATATTTCCACCTCATCATCCTCCCTGCAACTTTGAAAAGTTACGTTCTCTAAAATCTGCAGCCTTTCCGCGTGGCTGCCAATAAGAAAGTATCCGCTCTTTACGGCCATATGGACCTAGCAAAGAGCTGGTAATCCCATGGACCTTTTATATTCCACTCTGGGCCAGACGGCTTTCGCAAACCCACAAGTGCTGATTGCTGATCAACGTTATGGAAGTCGCCCATAGCCCCACCGCTCGAATGCAAAAAAAGGGAAACATCTGCTCGTTCCCATTCTGATGCGATTTGGATTTTTCTATTATTATAACCGGAATTTAACCTGTAAGAAGTCCTGAACACTAAAACTTGAGTCGTGAGTTCGTTAAACGGAACTATGGGTAATAAAAATTCGTATGTAAACTCCCCACCTTGTTTTGAGAAATGGGATTTTATTTACTACAGAAATTAGTATTGCCATTGTGCTAATTTCCATAGCAAAAGGAGAAAAAATAATAGAGTTTGCGAAACAATATCTAAATATGCCAACCGCATTTTGGGACAAAGTAATTTGGTTCGATGCATCCAAATTAGAGCTAAGAAGTTCAAAAAAACTTAAGCAAATGTAGTGTCAACTTTCTTATCGTTTAAAACCACAATGCATACAACCATCAGTGAAGTATGGAGGAGGTTCTCTCATGGCTGGGACTGTTTCTCAAAATTTGGTGTAGGTAGTTTTGTTAAAATCGATGGACGAATGTCGGGTGCTTTATATGTTGATATTCTTAGCGAATATTTGACAATAAGTGCGGAAAAAATTAACTTCCGGTCGTTTATCTTCCAACAAGATAACGACTCCAAACGCACATCTCGCTTGGCTATTCGCTTTTTTTGAAGAAAGCTTAATCGAAAAGTTGAACTGGCCAGCTCAGTCATTTGCAGCTTTACAAACTTGCAATAATTTTTCTTAGAGATGAAGCGTCAATGGCATAGTATTCCAATGAAAATATTAGAAAATTTGGTTCGAGGCATGCCACAACGTTTTCGTGCAGTAATTCAGAACAAAGAGAGAGTGAGAGTACTATTACTAAATTTGTTTTTAAACCAAACCAAAGTTTAGACTTTCATTTGACTACCTTTGCTTAAGAACCCTTATTTTGAAGTAAAACAAAACTTTTTCTCTCTATTTCTGGAAAAAAGATATATTACTTTATAATTTGTTAGTTAAATACCTATGTAAATATATTATTAGTATGTGAATTACTAATTTTTTATTTTAATAATTCTGCATTGAAATAATGTCTGTGAAGTTAATACCTTCATTTGATGCCTGTTGCAAATATTAGGTTGTCAAAAAAGTCTTGCGGTATTTTCGCTAGTTGCGTAGCGCCTAGTTCTAGTTTTATTCGTCGCATCGGCTCATACTATACCTTTTTGGAAAGCTCATTTCACGCGCTAACACGTGTTTGATTGATTGTCGTTTCTTTTAAGTCGTTCGTGAGTTATAGCGCAAACATGGAGCAAAATAAAGAGAAAATACGGCATATTTTACAGTACTACTACGATAAAGGCAAAAATGCATCTCAAGCCGCCAATAAAATTTGTGCAGTTTATGGACCCGATACAGTTTCCATTTCCACCGCACAACCATGGTTTCAACGTTTTCGTTCTGGTGTAGAGGTGGTCGAAGATGCGCCACGCTCCGGAAGGCCTGTTGTCGAAAATCGCGATAAAATCGCTGAATTGGTCGAAAGAGACCGGCATAGTAGCAGCCGTAGCATCGGTCAAGAGCTGGGCATGAGTCATCAAAAATTCATTTCAATTTCAATAAAAAAAAAATCAATAAAAATACCGCAAGACTTTTTTGACAACCCATTATTAAAACTACATCGATCTACTTGTATGTTAAAAATTTAAAAAATATTCAATTTCCCCAAGAAGCTGATATTTACTGCTTGAGTGTTGAATATACACTTATCCACCACAGCCATACAAAAACAACTAAACCCCTATAACTATGCCACACATACATAAGCTTACAAAATTACCTCATTGATGGTAAAAACATTGCATATTTTCAGGCACATGAGTTCAATTAGTCTATTCACGCGCATTTTGTCAATAGAAATCGCAGTGAGCTTAAAATATTTGCATTAGTTACATTATTATGCATATAAACAACAAATGCGTATTTAAGAAGACTATAAAAAACTGCAAATTGGTTTTTCGTTAATTATTTATTATTATATGCAAACTTTTCCACAATTCCGAAAATGTTACAACATTTTTAGCCTTTACAAATAATTTTATTAGCGACTAACTATGAAATTAAAAGTTGCTCGGTGACTTTTTTCAAACATTTTTTTATATACGTCTTAAGTAAAATTGAAATATTTTTCTTAAAAAAATAAACAAAAAATATTTTCAAAGACTTAACTAGCTTTAGCTAAAAAATCATAAAATATTTAATTATTAATTTAATATTTAATAATTTCAACTGATATTTCACTTTAATTTTTATAAGAATTTTTCTTTATTAAAAAAATTTCGAGATTTTTTTGTCATTTCCCATTATATGAAAAACTAGTTGAATATTAGCGATTTTCGGACCCTTTGATTAATTTAACATTGTAATCTTAAGATCTGGCTCTTGGCGAATATATGACACCTCTCAGAACTTTTTGTAGAAGAGTCACGCAGAAATACTCTCGGCTACGCCGTGAAGCAAATAAATTTCAATTTAAATTTATAAATTTGAAATAACAGCAGCGATTAGCAAGCCAATATTTCTTGCTGTCATTGATGAGTGTCTATGTATGTAGGCACAGTAAAACAATATACTTGAACTTGACTTTGTTATAAACAAATTAACCAGTATGCAGATTTTGCTAATAAAATTAATTTTTGGCAATGCTATAAATTATAATATCAAAATCAAAATGGTGTGTACACTGCATGAGTGGTAACTGTAAGCTCGAATGTTTGGGTAAAGCAAGTAGGGAAGGGCTAAGTTCGAGTGCAAAGGATCATTTTACTCTTGCTTAAGGTGCAAAACGGAAACTAGAGGATGGGAATCTAAGCACATAAATATATGTGTGTATAAATATATCTACATAACTCATACACTGACCGACATATTCGGCATAAGGTTTGTTAGAAAACCTAAAACCTTCATATGTAGTACATATAGTATATGAGAGTTGGGTAGTATCAAACCGATTTTACCCATTTTTGGCAACACTACATACTATTAACATGCCGCATACTAAAACAATGTTCCCTGGGTTTCACACCTCACCCACATACAATCACCAATCATATGGAGTAAAGTCGCCTGGATGTTCGAAAATTCTGATATTAGTTATATGACGGGCTAGATCAAGTTTTTGCTCAATTTTATTAATTTTCGGCACTAAAATACACTGTTATGAGTAAAATACGCTCTCTCATTTTCATTGAGATAACTCACATGTTGAACGATGTATGCAGCATAGTCACCCGCAAGTTCGAAAATCTTTATATTGGGCATTTGGGGGATCGGGGAAGTATAGACCCGACTCAATCCATTTTTGATACACAGAGATTATCAAGACGGAAAGATTCTTTCTGAATTGCAATTGCATATTCCATGCATGGACCGAGATTTTCGGTCAAAAGTCAACTATATGTAGATACTGGGGTCAGCATATTCGGTACCTAGGAGCTTGGATTTGGACAATTTTTGGTCGTAAGGTAGCTTACTTTAACGAAAGTGACTGATAAATATGTGGCTGTAGTCCGATTTCGCCCATTTTCATACTCGAACTTGACTTTGATATGATATAAGAATCGTAAAATAATGACATGTAACGAATTTGGTTGAAATCGGTCGAGCAGATTTTGAGATTTTCTTTCTTTATTGATTTATAGCACTTTTTATAGCTTTTAACAGTACCGTTAGAGGGCGGGGCACCGCCCACTTTTACAAACTTTTTAGTCCACAGGTACTGCGTGCTACTGGGATCCTCTATATCAAATTACCTATATCTTATGGCATTTTATATGTTTTCCTTCAATGACGTTTTGTGGACGGGGCAACAAGGAACATGTGTACCAACTTTCATCAGGATATCTCAATTTTTACTCAAGTTACATCTTGCACAGACGGACAGACAGTCACTCGAATTTCAGCTCGTCTTGTCATCCTGCTCCTTTACATACATATATATATATAACTCCATATTTTAATTCATAGTTAGATAAAGAAAAACAATTATACTCTCGAGCAACATATAAATGATATTATATATTAAAACAAAAAAGGCAAACCAAATTATAAACAGACTTTTTAAAGAATTTTTTTTTTTTTTTTTTTTTTTTTTTTTTTTTTTTTTTTTAAATTTTTTTTTAAATTTTTTTTTATTTTTTTTTTTATTTTTTTTTTAATTTTGTTTTTATTTTTTGTTATTTTCATTCAAGTTAGGCAAATAATGAGTATAAATGATATTATACATATGTAGTTAAGGCGAGCAGATACAAAGTGTCGATATGTATATGTATACAGCATTGAATTTTTAGGTTTGAAAATTGTGAATATTATATATTTCAATATATGTACATATATACCTTATATGTATATGCATATACATATATGTACATATATACCATATATATGTATATATATATGTATCTATCAAAATATTACGAATTTAACCCTAAAAACAGAAGTATATAATTAAGTAACGGTATACTAATAAAAACAATTATTTTAACCTTAAATTATAAATAACAGAAATAAATGGCACCAAATTAATTATTTTAAATAAATTTAAAAATTTTTATTTTTTATTTTATTTTTGAAAATAATATATTTACACAAAATAACCAACCCTGCAAGTTCAGTTTTGACCAAGAAAACGTCTGGTGTGCAATGTCATTTTTATTTCGTTTTCTTCGCTCGGGGATTTGAACCGCGACCCACAGAATGGTAGTAACACTCCAAGCTCACTAAATTACAATATTTACAGAAAAACTAATTTAATTAAATAAATAATTTAATAATTAGTTTTAATAATTTAATTAAATAAATAATTTAAAAAAAAGCTAATTTAATTATTTATGAAATATATTAAAAACAAATTATGCAATGAAAATAACCGTACACAACTGTAAAAAAATTAAAATTAAAAATAACAAAAATCATAGCCAAATACCACAACGCATTTTTGACACTTTTTTTAACTAAACAGTAAAAAGAAGAAATAAACACAATTGACCTTGCCAAGTGATTTCAGCTATACGGAAACGGAAGTTAACACCGCTTAGCACAACATACACACACACGACCACAACTAACCGAGAGCTATGAAAATGCTAATTTGTCGATACGAGTATCACGCTGTCACGAATGGCGACTTCTGCAGCCGAATAATATGGCCTTTTACCACTAAATTTGTTTTCTTTCGTTTTGACTGCTAATTCTTAAGCGACATCAACACACAAACCAACGCTGGCTAATACACTTTTATAAATCAGCCTCTTAATACAACTAATTTGAACTTGAGACGCGTGAATTTTAAGCAATTCATTGTTGCCAAACAAGCCATTTATAAACACATACTTAAGGGGTGTGTGGGGTATAAAAGATATTGGAAATTTTTCGCTTGGCTAATCGAAACAGAAAACTTGATTCTTACGCAAAAATATTTCGACTTAATAAATGAGCACAAGTTCAAGGTGAGCTTAAATACAATAGAATTCATTCTTCATGTTTTAGAACGTTTAGTACGATATTAGACAAAGCTACGCCACAAATATCAGATTTATATAAGTTTTAATATATGCATAAAATACATGTTATAGAACTAGTCATACGACAGAGAAATAGAAATTTTGAGCAGATGTTTTCGTTGCTTTTATTTTCATATAATTACGTTGGGTTCATAAGAATACATGGGCGTCGCTTATTTACAAAAATAAATTTAATATTCTTTGTTTACTCTCGGTTTTAGTAATTTTGGAATCATATATTCTTTATGCCAGATTTTCCAATGAAGGTGATATGATTGCTGAATGTTGCTTAAGCCATTTGTATTTAGTAATGTTTCTAATTTCAAAGATATACGAGTACGCTTGAACAACGTTTACAAATTATTTAATTTTATTACCAAAATAATCATTCTCCAATTGCAACATTTCGTGCGCTTTTGCCGTTTTATGGTCGTCAGTCCAGCTCTACTGGCAATTCGTCGAATTGCTGAAAATTCCATTACATACATATAGGGGACTCACAAATTGTCATAACGCATCGTAAAATCATAAATTCATTAATTTTTACACTTGTTTAAAAAATTTATTGTTGGATTACATAGAAAATGCGTTTACGCTACTACAATGCTCAACTCTTAGGGGTTTCATATAGTCTCATAGAGTTATAAGTTATAACGAACTTAAAACAAAGCGTTGAGAATTGCAATTGCGTTAACTTACTTTTCTAAGTAATCCAACAACAATGAGACAAATGTAAAAACGTACGATAAGTGCCATTAAAACAAAGAACAGCTCGAAGTATTGAAAATATTGCTGCCGTTCAGGCAAGTCAATGGAGAGCGGTATAGATCGATGATAACCAACTTTTTATGGTAGCAATTGGAAGAGGTTGATCTTGACAACATATGCTGCTACGTGCAACACAGCACGTATAGCAACCGAATTATTGCGAGAAAAGTTTGCAGTTTCGATTATTTCAAGATATTGTGAATGACCTCTAAGAAATTGTGTTTTAACACCATTAGACTGCTGCTTGTGTGATTATTTGCAGTCATTGGTCTTTAGCAATATACCAGACACTCTTCAAGCTTTAAAAGTAAATGTTGTACGCGCTACTCATGACATACGACTTGATTTAGTGAAAAAAAAATCGAAAATTGGGTTCATCGAATTCGCTCCCGCAAAAGAAGTCGTGGAGGTCATTTGAATAATATTATACTCAGAACTTAATTGTATCGATTGTTTTTCGCATTAAATAAAAAAACATTTGGATTCCTTAACAATTAATGAGTGTTTTTTAAATCATATCTTATTGAAAACCCCTAAACCTTGTTTTTTCAAAATACTATCTCGATTAAAATAATCACAGCTTAAATATTTCAAACTGGAAAAAAGTCTTCTTAAGATCAACAGTTTATCAACTATTTTTGTAATAATTGTTTTTCCTTAAACAATAAAGCAACATTTGTCACAGAAATATCTAACAAAATTAAAAACAAAAAAAAAACATTAACATCGGTTGCACCGAAGTCCTTAAATACCCTTCATAAATATAAAAGATTCCTTACAAAACTTAATTTTGATCGGTAAGTTTGTATAACACAAATATTAGGGTAATTCAAAAAAAAAAAAAATTTTTTTTTCATTTGGTACTCGGAAAAATAGGTTCCTAGGCCCCCCTAAGAAAGCCTCTCCAAAAACCTAGTTTCATCATTAAAATTATTTTTTTCATTGAGTTATAAAATGCATAAAAAATAAAAAAATTTCCCAAAAATAATCAAACTTTAACTGTTAATATCTTTTAAACGTTTGGGTTTACGAAAAAATCATAGTAAACCTTTTTTGTAAAGCATTCAATTTCCTACAAAATCTAAGGAACAAGATATTTTTTCAAGTAGTTGGAAGCGAGATATAAATTTTTCTATCTGATAATAAGAAAAAATAGAAAACTGTATGTAGGAGGACCTTCCCGTTACAATTAAGAACTCATGCTTGGAGAAGCTTTATTAGAGTTGTCTAGGAACCTATTTTTCCGAGTACCAAACGAAAAAAAAAAATTTTTTTTTTAATCACCCTAACCTATATGCTATGGTTATTCAAACTGAACCACTTCCATGGAGATTGCAGCGTTGCCTTGCACAATAACCCAAGCTAAATCTGGTTAAGATATCTCGTTTCATGAAAAAGTTTTCCATACAAGCATTTGATGCCGATCGTTCAGTTAATATAACAGCTATATACTATAGTCCTCCGATTTCGGCGGTTCAGACAAATGAGTAACTTTTTGGGGAGAAAAGAACGTGTGCAACATTTCAGGGAAATATCTCAAAAACTGAGGGACTAATTCGCTTATATAAAGACAGTCTGGATCAGATGAACATTGCTAAATCGACTCAGATCCATGCAACACTGTCAAGAAGAAAAGCGAATTTGAACCATATAAAGGTGTAATAATTGACAATGATTAGCATTTAAATGACAATAAATGATAGAAGAGCAGCGAAATGAGAGAAAGAGCTAAGCACTCAACTAATTACCTAATTATTATTTAATTATGAATAACTTAAATGATTAACAATGATTACCATTTCATTAAGAATAAATTAAAATATTAAATTAAAATGTGCTGATGCAACGCGATCAAGTGAGTTCAATGAAAGCTGGAAAGCACAATGTGAGAGAAGATTAGACAAAAATTCATCAAAAGAAAAGGCAGAAATTCAAAAGGATTTTTGAAATGTCAAATGTCTGCATATATTATACTTGTTTTATTATTTATAGGGATAGAAGGGTTCAACATGTAACGATTTTTATAAAACATGTTATAATAATTTTTCAAATTTAATTGAGTGACAACTTATATGTATCTTCACAAGATATTTGAAATAACATTTGGCATCTTTATTTCGTACTTTAAGATTCTAATTACGGTTCTTTTCTTGTTTTATTATTTATTGTAACGATTTTTAAAAGCATGTTTTAAGATTTATATCTTCACGAAATTTGGCATGGTATTACCTGCTAAGATCTTGTTCAGATCGGACCTTCATATCATATAGATGCCATACATAAATAGATTAAAATCCAGCCCTTGTAAGGAAAACTTTTTTATTTGACGAGATAACTTCACCAAACTTGGCATGGATTATTGCTCAAGCGAGCGCTGGAATATCCGAAGAAATTTGTCTGAACGGACTACTATGTCACATAGCTGCCATACAAACTGAACGATCGAAAGCAAGTTGTTTTGTGAAATTATCTATATTTGTGAAGGATTTTCTAGCTTTGCTGCAACAGAAATTAACGTTTTTTCTTGTTTTATACTCAGATATCACTTTAATATTACATACAGGGTTTGTCCGCAAACTAATAGGACTGTGTCGATTTAAAAAAATTTATTCAACCAATCGTTACAATTCTTTAAAAACTTTCAAAATAGGCTTCTTCTGCGTCGATGCAGCGCTCCCAGCGCGATTTTCAAGCATTGCAGGCGTCACGGAAGGCATTCTCCGAAATAGGCTTGAGAGCCGAGGTGCATGCTACTTGGATCCCCTTTCATCGGCTTTTTCAGGCAAGGAAACAACAAAAAAGGTCCGGGGAGGGCACATCTGGGCTGTAGGGCGTTGCGGAAGCAGCCGGGGCGTTGTCGTGGTGCAACTTCCAATCGGCTGCCATCTCTTGCCGGACCCGATCAACCCTTCGTTTGAGTCTTTTGAGGACTTCCACGCAAAACTTGGTATTGACGGTTTGTCCAGGAGGAACAAATTCATGGTGAATGATGCCTTTGATGTCAAAGGCAGGCAGTAAAAATTAGCATCGTTTTCACTTTGGATTTGCTCATTTTTCCGGTCTTTATCAGCGACATCTTCGCGGCCCTTCAAAAAGACAACACTCAGAATTTAATCGCGTACCTCTGCTCTAACGAACGCTGCATTTTCGGCTTGGACCACTCACAGAAACACGAAATGTTTATCCTGACTCTTCAGATGCTCGGAGACAACTCACCAGCTGCTCGTTCGTTAGCTAGGAATGCCCTCTACCGTATCCAGTTGGTGCGCGAACACTCCGAAGTACTTACTTACTTTGCCAACCATGGCCAACGATGGCGTTCTTATAATTTTACTAATTTGTTTGCGTTTTTACACAAAATATTTAACTTTCAGCAAAGGCAAAAATTAAAACATAAGCAAAATACTCGAAATTGTCTTTCTAGATATTTCTAACGCGAAATTCCTTGAAATAACCGCTTATGTATGTATGTATGTGTGCAATTATGAACGCATGCAGAATATAGAAAAGCATTAAACTAGTCAAATACAGTTATTGAAACGAATTCGATTGGTCACCGCTAATAACTGTTTTCAAAGCGGCGCACACAAACAATAACCAAGCGCGAACAAGTAAAACGTTTCAGACCAGCGATGAGCAAACTTAATTTAATATCAACAAAAAGTCGAAAGCAAATAAAAGAAATAAATTTCAAAAGCAATTCTACACAAATCACCGCGAAAACTGACGGCGGCTACGTGACTGCAACTGTGTGCTGCTGCAAATATATTTCCTTTGCACGGCTAGTAAATCTTAGTAAATTATTAGTAATTATTTATTTATGTACATATATATGTATGTACATTAGAGTAATTCAAAAAAAAAATGTTTTTTCGTTTCGTACTCGGAAAAATAGGTTCCTAGACACCTCTAAGAAAGCCTCTACAAACATGAGTTTTTAAATGTAACGGGAAGGTCCTCCTACATACAGTTTTCTATATTTTCTTATTACCAGTTAGAAAAATTTATATCTCGCTTCCAACTACTTGAAAAAATATCTTGTTCCTTAGATTTTGTAGGAAATTGAATGGTCTACCAAAAAGGTCTATAATGATTTTTTCGTAAACCCAAACGTTTAAAAGATATTAACGGTTGAAGTTTGATTATTTTTGGGAAAATTTTTATTTCTTATGAATTTTATAACTCAATGAAAAAAATCATTATGAATAAGGTTTTTGGGGAGGCTTTCTTAGAGGTGTCTAGGAACCTATTTTTCCGAGTACGAAACGAAAAAAAAAAAATTTTTTTTTAATCACTCTAATGTACATATGGGAGGATGGAGTCATGTGTAGAAGTTCACGCAAGTGAGGAAAGTTCTCTGATCGCCATTCACTTGGGAGTAGCCAGAAACGATTCTTTTAAACATGGCTCAAGCAGCTCACTACTTCCGGTCTTTGACCAAGTATCCTCTGGGTAGCCTAAGAACATCCGTTCGAAGGCGAGCTAAAGTGAGAAGGCGAAACATTCCCTACAAGGGTTGTGCGCTGGGTTTGGGACCCGCCACGTAAAAAACACCCCCAGTGAAGAGCTACAACCAGCCGCTGTTGTTAACTCGGCTATAATCGCTTAAGCGGTTTCTACGCCAATTAAGAAGAAGAAGAATGTACATATGTGTGACTTGTCGCTCGAAAGTCAAAGAAATATGCTCAAAATAATTAGTAGACAACACTAATTGCGCTATGTAAATTTACATTGAGTAAACAGTGTGGCAGCTTGGGGCTTAACAGAATTGTCAAGTAATTGTTGACTACACAGAAGCAAAGAAAACCAACAAAAGATGCAAGAACATACATATTATATATATACATACATACATATGTATACATTTTCCAACTTTTTATTACTTAACGGCTTTATATTCTCGATTTGGTTTTCATTTATGTATTTGATTTCCTATTTGTCAAGTGTAGCTTCTTTAGGCAGTAACTGGGTCAATGACTATCAGCAATGTAAAGCAAAAAATCATGAAAATAAATTAAAAATCGCGTTGTTGAAAAACAAAAGACTCAAGCCACGAACTTGGTATTGGCGAACGCTTCCGATTATGTGCTAAATTGATTTTATTTAAATTTAGTGCGCATGCGTGGCTAACAATGAGTGAGTTGTCTTCAAAAAGTCGCTTTAAATATCAAAGAGTTATTGTTAGCACGGCATTTGACATGCAACATGTGTAAAGCGAATGCCAACAAAAGCAAAAAAAAAAAAAATAATAATAATAATAACAGTAAAAACAGAATAGTGTTTAGCATGCATACATTGAAGACGCAGTGACATACTGCTCTGACAATACAGTTCATATAATTTGATTTATATTGGTTAAAAGTATTTATATAACAAAAGAGTGTCTTACAGCGCCAAAAATGCACTTTTTGTTTATTTCCAGGTAAACAATGATATACCGTTGTTTTTTGCGCTTTTTATGCTTTTTACATAGTTATTATTAAAGAATCAAACAGTTTATAGAACTAAACACTGGCATATTGCACTAGAAATCGTTTTTTTTTTGTTTGTTATTTAATAACCGTAAACTAATTGTCTTCTAATTTTTGGTTGCTAAAACTGAAAATGATAGTAAAAACTTCCAACCACTCAGAGATTGTATAGTTGCCTTGAAAAATAATCTATGCCGAATTTCAATATAAGAACATAATTTTGATGGCTCAGTTTGTATGGCCGCTTTATGCTACATTGGTCCGATATCGGCGGTTCCAGTAAATGCAGCAGTTTCTTCGGAGGAAAAAGACGTATGCAAAATTGCAGAGCGATATCTCAAATTCAACTGAGGGACTGGTTTACGTATATTCAGAGAGACGGACAGCCGTACATGACCAAATCGATGATCAGGCTTATTTATATATGTACTATATGTACAGATACGGAAAATAAAATATAATCATCCATGGTACTAATTTTCCGTTCTAAAAAAAATTATGAATTTGATTTAAGTTCAACTAAGTTATATTTTTATTATGTACTTCATATCAAGTGCTATTGGTAGCAGTAAAAATATTGGAAAACAAGTAAGGAAGGGCTAAGTTCGGGTGTCACTGAACATTTTATACTCTCGCATGGTAAAGTGATAATCGAGATTTCATTATCCGTCATTTACATATTTTTTTTATTTTGCTGTAAATTAATTAGTATTCTCATTTCCTAATGTATATATTATACTGAGAAGGCATCAGATGGAATTCAAAATAGCTTTATATTGGAAGAAGGCGTGGTTGTGAACCGATTTCACCCATATTTCGTACACGTCATCAGGGTGTTAAGAAAATATTATATACCGAATTTCATTGAAATCGGTAGAGTAGTTCCTGAGATATGGTTTTTGGTTCATAAGTGGGCGACGCCACGCCCATTTTCAATTTAAAAAAAAGCCTGGGTGCAGCTTTCTTCTGCCATTTCTTCCGTAAAATTTAGTGTTTCTGACGTTTTTTGTTAGTCAGTTAACGCACTTTTAGTGATTTTCAACATAAACTTTGTATGGGAGGTGGGCGTGGTTATTATCCGATTTCTTCCATTTTTGAACTGTATATGGAAATGCCTAAAGGAAACGACTCTATAGAGTTTGGTTGACATAGGTATAGTAGTTTCCGAGATATGTACAAAAAACTTAGTAGGGGGCGGGGCCGCGCCCACTTTTCCAAAACAATTGCGTCCAAATATGCCCCTCCCTAATGCGATCCTTTGTGCCAAATTTCACTTTAATATCTTTATTTATGGCTTAGTTATGACACTTTATAGGTTTTCGGTTTTCGATTTTTTATTTTGTGGGCGTGGCAGTGGGCCGATTTTACCCATCTTCGAACTTAAGTTTCATCATGATATCTCAATTTTCACTCAAGTTACAGCTTGCACGGACGGACGGACAGACAGACATCCGGATTTCAACTCTACTCGTCACCCTGATCACTTTGGTATATATAAAGCAACTTTGTTGCGAGAGTATAAAAACAATTCATAATAAATATTACAAAAACAAAGGTAAATAATATATTTCAAAAATTTGAAGGACAAAAAAATAGAATCAAAATCTTTTACATTAAAAAAAAATATTTTTTTAAGGGAACTAATAGAAAAATTGTTAGTCCATTTTAGAATATTCTTAATCGCCTAATACCGATGCACATCTTCTAGGCATAAACCTAATTAGGCTATCGAAAGTGTTCTGTGGAACGGAATACCAGACCTTTGTACTTTCTTTCAGAATTCTGCCTTATTTTTCGATTTAAGGGCTGCAATACTTTCTTTAACAAAAAGTTTAAAAAGTTTTTGATGAGATTTAGATCTGCCGATTACTCTGGGTAAGCCATAACGCTAGCACCATGCTCTGAAACCCATTTTTTACAAGACCCGAAGTATGTTTCGGGTCGCTCTCTTGTTGGAATTGCCAAAATGCAAGGCGAATTGTATTTAGCATATGGAAGTATGACCTTATCTAAAACTTTAACGTATATATGGCGGTCTATGTTTTCTTGTATCCAAAAAATAGGTCCCGCATTACAATATGAGAAACAATCCTAATCCATTATACGAGTATTGCCCCCACAGGGTTTGAAGGACTTGGTCATGTAACGGACGCACATTTCTTTTTTTTTTTGGACGTCGGCTTACGTGCCACTATCATTTCCTATCATATTAATTTTGCATTCAGACCATAAAATGTCGAAACCATTTTTTTTTTAATTTTCAGCTCCGCCCTAATTAATGTGTCGTTTTACCAACTGAATATGGTTGCATCTATGCCGTTTTCTCAGCATTGGCACCTTTCGGGACCATGTGCCAAAACAATTTTTCTTCAAAAGTCGTCTTCTTACTGTTTTTTGAACAAAATTCTTATTGAATGGCTGCAGAGGCCTTAAACGGCTTTCGAACGACTTGCGCAGTCATTTTTTTGTAGTCTGCCTATTTTTTCAACCTTTTTTCGGAAATTTTAAGGCATCAAACACAAATATTTACGACATATTTCATATGTTTGCAATTTGCCTTTACGCGTGACCAATTCCTTGCAAATTTCGGACGCACAATCTTTCCTCCTCTGAACAATGTGCTCGACCCTTTTTTTTAATAAATTTATAACTGATACAATTATTCATTCCACAGTTCTAATTAAGTTAATATAACTACTTTTTACGCGTTTTAAATTCAATATTTTTCGTTTATGAAACCATTTCGCTATTGTTTCTATTATTTTGTCACTAAGCACGAGGCACGCTATTTACACTTTTTAAATTACAGTTAACTGTAAAACTCGACAATATTATCCTTTCCTCTGTTCTAAAAGTGCGTATGATTGCATATGTTATTGTGCAAACGAGTTACTACGTAAATGAAAAATTTCAAAAAAATTATGCCATTGTTTCAAAGCAACACCTTTGATTCTATCTTATTGTCCGTAACTGTAAATATTATATAGGGTCTCCGACGTTGCCCACTGGCCTTTACACAACGAGACAAACTTATGGTAATATACTCTGTGCAGGGTTTATAAAATGCCTTATCACTTTTCAACAAATAAACGATATTTCAATGTAGTTAAGATACAGCTATTTTTGATTTAATAATAACGGGTGATCCAAGTAGAAGTTCTTTCTTCAATAGACTGTTATTAACAAATCATTTGTTAGGCGTTTTATCATGGAAAGACTTACTCCTGAACAATGTTTACAAATCGTTCAACTTTACGAAAATTCTCGTTCTGTAAAGAATGTGTTTCGTGAACTTCGCTCAACTTATGGTCAACAAAATCGGCCTACTGAGCATGCTATGCACAACAACTTCACCCATCTTGCGACCCAGCATTTATTATTGGATAATATTCCACCGAATAGACCACCGCCAGCACCCAGTGATGAAAATATAGCAGCCGTAGCTGAGAGTGTACACGAAGACCGTGGAGAGTCGATTCGGCGCCGTTCGCAGCAATTCGGACTAACGTATGGAGCAACTTGGCGCATTTTATGTAGTGATCTTAAATTGAAGCGTACAAAACACAGCTTCGACCTTCTCAAGCGATATCGCTTCGCTCTATGGGCTCTTAAAAAGTTCCAAGAATATCCAACCTTTTCGGACCAAATTTTGTTCAGCAATGAGGCTTATTTCTGGCTCAATGGGTATGTAAACAAAAAAATTGCCGTATTTGGGACCAAGAGCAGCCTTTCATTCAGAAAAAACAATGGTTTGGTGTGGTTTGTGGGCCAGTGGAATCATCGCTCTATATTTCTTCAAAAATGATGCCGGTGAGAACGTAACCATCAATGGCGACCATTATCGCGTTATGATAACCGACTATTTGATGCCTGTAATTGAAGCTCGTGATCTCGGCGACATTTGGTTTCAACAAGGCGGCACCACTTCCTACACATTGTATCAATAAATGGATTTATTGAGAGAACACTTCAGCAAGCAGATGCTTTCACGTTTTGGGCCGGTTGATTGGCCACCAAGATCGTGCGATATTACACCGTTAAACTTTTTCTTGTGGGCATAAAGTCTATGCGGACAATCCTGCTTCGATTCAGGTCTCGAAGCAAAACATCAAGCGTGCCATTCACCAGTTACCAGTCGAAATGCTCAAACGAGTCATAGAAAATTGGATTCAACGGATGGACCATCTGAGCCGCATTTGAAAGAAATAATCTTCAAGAAATTCCTATTAATTTTTTTTTCTTTAACAAAGTAAGAAACCTCGAAATGGATTACCCTTTATTATTATTTTTTAATTATAACGCATTACATTTTCTAGACTTTGACGCTTTCAACCAATTGTGCCATTAAAGCTTGTGATATCACTTCTTGGTTACATAAACAGCATTTAAGCCAAGCTAATAACATTATTAATATTTTACTTACTATTTTCTAGTAATTAAGCCTCAAACTAGGCACTTACGCGGACAGTAACCTGCCGTCCAATTATCTAGTACACTATGT
Source organism: Bactrocera neohumeralis (assembly GCF_024586455.1). Lineage (NCBI taxonomy): Eukaryota > Metazoa > Arthropoda > Insecta > Diptera > Tephritidae > Bactrocera > Bactrocera neohumeralis. The sequence continues at coordinate 62,668,944 of NC_065922.1, forward strand.
AGTCTTTAATTTGTTGCAATTGATAATGCTCTCTGAGCAATGCAGTCGAGCAAAATAACTGTATAATTCGCGGCAGTAAAAACAAAATTAATTGCAATTAATTGTATATTCGGCGCAACAATTCTTCGAAATCAATCAAAATATTAATCACCAGCACGTGCCTAGAGCTTGGGAGAAGCTAGCGATGATGTATTGATTACTTTCATCGTCTTAAAAAATTCCTAAAGTGCTCATCAAATCTGTTGATGTCTTATTGATTTATGATATGAATTGCAATATAAACTACTTATTATCGCTTACACCGCAAAAACGTGATTATTTTCGGCTTCTTCTTGATTGTCATCAGATTTGAGTGATCAGGTTCAAGTCTACGTCAGTCATTTCAGCGTGATTGGAGATGATTGTAATATGTATTCATCATATTTTTTACTTCAAAAAATCCCTGAAGTGCTCATAAAATCTGGTAATATTTAGCTTTTGCTTAGAAAGCCGCCACTAACATTTTCTCCAAATTGTCACGTTTTAGTTCGGAGCACAGTGTGCTGCCAGTCAAAGTATGTAAAAAGCAATCGATTGAAACCCGTTGGAAACGAAAAACGTTAACTTCGGCTGCACCGAAGCTAATATACCCTTCACAGGTGCATTTCTTTTAGTAACGTCGTCGATCACTCCACTCCACTCACTTGGGAAGGTCGTCCAAAATCAGTTGTTATTCCGAAAACTATTGATGCTGTGTGCAAACTGGTATTGCGGGATAGTCATGTAGGTCACATCGTGAGATTGAGGCAAATATGGGCATTGTTCAGACAAGCGTATATTCATTATTGGTTGAACATTTGGCCGTAAAAAAAACGTTTGTTCACGTTGGATTCCACACACTTTGTTAATCGTTCAAAACAAAAAGGCTCTTGTCGATTGTTCGAGAGAAATGTTAACGATATACAATAGCGGTGCTTCGAAACACGTCTATAACGTCGTGACAGGTGATGGAACTTGGATTTACGCGTATGAGCACGAAAGTAAACAGCAGTCGACTGTAGGGGTATTTTAAGATTAGCCGATTTCAATAAAAGTTGTTCGAAGACGAAGCATTACCAAGTAAATGGTTGCCTGCTTTTGTGGAAAAACTGGACATGTCCCAACCACACCACTGGAATAGCTCAGAAGACTAAATTCTGAGTGATATGAAACTTTTTTTAAAGAAATCAGGAAAACTAACCGCCGATGACTGACCACTCTTCACCATGACAATGATAGCTCGACATCGACTGAAACACAACTGCATGTTTGAGCACTTAAACACCGATTTGATGAGTCATCCTCCGTATAGTCCTGACTTGGCACCGAATGTCTTCTTTTTATTCTCGTTCGTAAAAAATACACTGTAGGTCAACGTGTTTCAGCACCTGAAGAAGCGGTTGATGCATTGAAGAGACATGTTTTGGAGTGGCAAAAGAGCTTCGAAAATTGGTGCAAACGCATTCAAGAGTGTAATAAAGAATATTATGAAAAACAATAAAGCGATTTTCGATTATTAAAATTTGTTTTTGTTCTTGAAACCAGAAATATAAAAGGCAACCTACATATAGCGATCTAACACTTTTTGATAGCATTTCTGATATAAAATGTTAGGCCGATATCACCACTATGACATACATATATGTATACTAGCTGACCCGGCAGCCGTTGTCCTGCCTGAAATTATGTGTTTTGAAATGAAAAGAAAGTGGAATTTATGTTGTTTGAAAATCATTTATTTTCGATTTTTCCAAATTTTTTCAATGTAACGAAGCTTGACAAACAATATTTTTTTGTTTCTGTTTCGGTGCGTAAATGTACTGAGAAGATGGTTTTCCAACTCGTGAGCACGCCACGTATGTCCGGCCTTGTGAAAAACATTTCCAAATTTATGCCACACACTTCTAGCGACTATCCTTGTGTCCATCTCAAATGCAATTTTCACTGGAAATGGAATGCGTCCTGAAAGGGCAAATCGATAGAACTCAAAGAGTTTAGAAATTCCAATAGCGCAGACATAACGACAGATCCAACTAGAAATGATGCGGTGGCACTGGATAAAATTCCACTGGATAATTCACGGCGTCGTCTTCATTGTCAAGACAATCGATCGATTTGTATGACCGCAAGTCTCCCGGAATATGACTTTGAATCTTCTAGATTAAGTGAACAACATCGGTATTTCAGGCAGCTAACATTGCGCGTGCACTTAAAGAATCATAGTTACAATAATTTGGCCAATGTCCGAACATTCGTGATGAGTTCATCTTTCGTGAATTGATAAACGACAGATGGAATTGATATCGAACCACCGGAATTGATCCATTTCCAATTTTTAGACGCGGATTTGAAGGCTGATTTGTCTAAATGTTTATAGCGAATAGTGTGCGTACTTCATTTTCATTCCAGTGATTAATGTGTTCCAGCAATTGTAATTGCTGTCTTACTTCTCCAAAACTTGCACAGACCGTACCATTCACAATACTCAATGACTCAAATAAAGTTGAACCGCGTACATTAATCAATAGCAACCGAAGGTAGAAACAATCGTCGTTTATCGGGTGGATTGTGTAAATTTGTCCGAATGCATTAGTTGAGAACACACCTGGATGTTAATCTACTGGTTGGAATTGCTTTCTGCGCAACTATTTCTTTGACGATGCATTCCAGGTGTAATGTCAAGGTATTTCCAAATAGAGCAATTTTCTCGCAAACGGATCACTGACGAAAGTTGAGAAAAAACTCGTTAATGTTAATTTTGTTGGTGGCTGTGTTTCCACTGGCTGTACTGTATTCTCTGGGTTGAAATACACTCTCCAAATTAACTGCGAGACGCACAACAGTCGGAAAACGTTCTTGAATTGCAAAAGTAAATATCCTACAAAGCGCTTTATTGCAGTTCACGTATCGACCGTATCGTTCAAGACCAATAACCGCCATGTTGCTTCCTTTGATTACGTAATTAGAAAGGTATTTTATCGATTACACCAAACTGCAATACTCAACATTGATATGAGTTTTTAATGTGAATTACACAATAATGGCGAATATGATACGATCCATGTGTTGTCAACTTCAATATTCATTCTTCTAACTTGAATGCTGAATGGTTTGCCATTGTCGTCTGGTGAGCGACGCCTATACAGTGGATATCAATCATTTCAAGTTTGAGTTTCCGAAAGAAAAGCATTTGGATAGTGTTTCGTGCATTTATTGTCAGACATACAACCCGAAGTGGGATTGTGGTGTCCGCAAGGTCCATGAACCATATTGGTTTTCACCATTTGGTATAATACTGTATCTTTCTCTGCATCAGGAAGTTCCGCAGAAATGAGTTCATCAGTTTGATCTGGTGTAACCACCATCCACCATCCAAAGAAGAATGCGTGCGTGCGGCTAACTTTTTTTTGCTACTCAACAGAATACATCCAGCATCTAACAGCACCATATACATATGTATATGTACCATATGTTGCTTCAAGATAAAGTCCATCAAACATCGCTGATGTTGTTTGAAAAGTCGTGCTGCGACATCTTGACGATCGCTTGCTGTTTGACCGCGTTCCATAATTCCACATGTATGTCATCGCATCCTGGGAGTAGTCGTTCATGTGTCTTGGGCTGCCATACGTTGATGGCAAAAGGAACGCCGACCGATATTAGCGCGACCTCTTCGTGGCTTCGTAAGAAATTTCAATCTGTAATTGATCACTTCATGTGAAACATAACGTTTTCACTGAATAATTAATCAATAATTTTTCTTTTGAATAGCCGGAATAAAAAAAGCATGCGACCGAAATTGAATGATTCAAATATTTGACAAATAAAAATATTGAAAAACAAAACAAACAAAAATTGAAAAAAAAATTTGTATGGAAAGATGTTACTATTTGGGAATTTTCCAATTTCCCTTAACATTTAGGAGGATGAAAAATAGATGTTGCCCGATTCTCCATCCTAGCCGATATGCACGCTAAGATTCACGAAAATCGGTCGAGCGGTTTCAGAGGAGTTCAATAACGTACACCGTGACACGAGAATTTTATATATTAGATGTAGCTGTTATACAAACTGAACGATCAGAATCAAGATTATATGGAACTCTTTTTTGTTTGACGAGATATCTTCACGAAATTCGGCATAGATTATTATTCAAGGTATCGCTATTATCGCCGAATAAATTGTTCAGACAACTGTTATTTAAACTGATCGATCAAAATCAAGAAAACTATTTTTATACCTTTATGCTATAAAAATGCAGCTGTTAAGGGTATTATAATTTCAGTGCAGCCTCAGTGCTCATTAAAAATATATACAATACTATCGTTAATTATGCTTATTAAATAATATTATTAAATTCAAGCCACTTTCATTTGAATGATTTATAAAACTTACAGTTATATATCGAACTCACTGAGCAGTCACTTTTTAATAGTTAATGTTCGCTCACCTGAAAGAAAGCAAATAAAAATAATTACAAACTATTTTCTAAATATCAAATAAAGTCGTATAAATATGCCGCTAATTTATTTAAACAACCATAATTGTAAATATTTAATAAATCAAAATAATTCATTAAAGTTTTGCATAATTATTTCACGAGCTTTTTATATTTGTTTAAGCATAAAAACTTTATTTGTTGTTTTTTTTTTTTTGTATTTACAGAACGCCGTCGGACTTCGTATCGTCGGCATCACAGCACCTTTTACAATGAGCAAGCGGAAAAAGTTGCTGCAAAGATTCATAGCGTGATAACAGTTATTCAAAGTACTACTCAACACGCCAAAAACAAATAAAGCAATAAAATCAACTCATCGAAATCAAAGTACTGCACAGCATTCGATATCCAAAGACAATGGTACTCAATCTACTTTTCATAACGACTGTGATAAAATCTACGTTCGGCGTAGTCACCACCGGCCTTTGGCTTATACCGTTACTGCTCGCCGCCATTACGTACTACCGTTACGATAGCGTCGATCCAGAGGCGCGACCCATCGATCAACTGAATCTGTATCCCGAGTATGATTTCATTGTGGTGGGCGCTGGTTCGGCCGGAGCGGTTGTGGCCAATCGACTCACGGAAATGCGTAAATGGAAGGTGCTACTCATCGAAGCGGGTCCAGATGAAAATGAGATATCGGATGTGCCCTCATTGGCCGCTTACCTGCAGCTGAGCAAACTTGACTGGCAGTATAAGACACAGCCATCGAACAAAGCCTGCCTTGGCATGAAAAATAATCAGTGCAATTGGCCGCGCGGTAAGGTGCTCGGCGGCTCGAGTGTGCTCAACTATATGCTGTATGTGCGTGGTAATCGACATGACTATGATCATTGGGAATCGCTAGGTAACACCGGTTGGGGGTATGGTAATGTGCTGCATTACTTCAAGAAATCGGAAGATAATCGTAACCCCTACCTAGCTAACAACCCTTATCATGGACGCGGTGGTCTAATGACGGTGCAGGAATCACCTTGGCACTCACCATTGGTTGCCGCTTTCGTGGAAGCGGGACGCGAGATTGGTTATGAGAATCGTGACATCAATGGTGAGAAGCAGGCTGGTTTTATGATTGCACAGGGCACTATTCGTCGTGGCTCGCGCTGCAGCACGGCAAAGGCTTTCTTACGTCCAATTAGATTGCGTAAGAATTTTCATCTCACCATGAACTCGCATGTCACCAAAGTAATCATAGAGCCAAGCACTATGCGCGCTCATACTGTGGAGTTTGTTAAGAACGGCAAGGTATTTCGCATACGCGCCAGACGTGAGATCATTTTGTCGGCTGGTGCCATCAATACACCACAGATAATGATGCTATCGGGCATTGGACCAAAGGCGCATCTGGAGAAACATGGCATACGCGTGTTGCAGGACTTGCCGGTTGGCGAGAATCTGCAGGATCACGTTGGTATGGGTGGTCTTTCGTTTTTGGTTGACAAACCTGTTGCTATAATACAAGATCGCTTCAATCCCACGGCACTCACCATGCAGTATGTGCTGCGAGAACGTGGACCAATGACAACGCTCGGTGGTGTTGAGGGATTGGCCTTTGTGCACACACCTTACTCGAACAACTCTATCGATTGGCCTGATATACAATTTCATATGGCACCGGCCTCCATTAATTCGGACAATGGCGCACGCGTGAAACAAGTATTGGGTCTTAAAGAGTCACTCTACCAGGAAGTTTTTAAACCGATTGCCAACAAAGACACCTGGACGATCATGCCATTACTGTTGCGTCCACGCTCACGTGGTTGGGTGCGTCTGAGTTCCTCAAATCCTTTCCACTATCCGCTTATTAACGCTAACTATTTCGATGATCCTTTCGATGTCAAAACTCTGGTGGAAGGAGCAAAGATTGCGCTACGTGTAGCAAACGCCAAAGTCTTTAAACAGTTTGGTTCGCGCGTACACCAACGACCAATGCCAAATTGCAAGAAATACAAAATATACTCGGACGAGTACTTGGAGTGCCAAGCGCGTACGATCTCTATGACGATTTATCATCCTTGCGGCACTGCCAAAATGGGACCGGCTTGGGATCCGGAAGCGGTGGTCGATCCACGGTTACGTGTTTACGGCGTGCGTGGACTGCGTGTAATCGATGCCAGTATTATGCCGACAATCAGTAGCGGCAATACCAATGCGCCGGTCATTATGATAGGCGAGAAAGGTGCTGACCTCATCAAGGAGGATTGGTTAAAAAATCCGGAATATCGCGCAGCTGCGCCAAAGAGTTAGCCAACTATGACATAGCTATGGTTAAGTGAATAGTAAGGGAAACTTTTTTGGGAACTTTTGGCTGTTATGCCGTCAGTGCATGTGGGCAATCATAAATCAGGGGCGTACGTGAGCTTTATACCGTAAGCGGTGCCATCGAGCGGATGGTGTTTCAAAACACCATCTCATATACAAAATAAATTAACTGTAGACGTTCTTTAATTAAGTTCCATAGGAACTGCTAATTCCATTCGAGTCATATATCTTTATTTTAAGAGTTTTTGCTGTCTAAGCTCTTCCTACATTTCACACATTTATCATTACTATATGATAATTTATCTTTATTTAATAGTGCATCATTACATGTAATTTATTGCTGCACTCATGTTATTCGCAAACATTTATCGACTACGTCATCACCATTCGCAATACAAATTATATTATAATGATAATGTAAATATCGTTTTAAGTTATTTAAAATCATAATTTTACATACAAATTAAACATAATTGTTAAACTGAATAAACAAAATACGTTATGCTTTTTGGAAATTTGTTTTATTTGGAAAATTTATTTATTTTAATAGAGGTTATATCAGGACACAGCTGATGCTGTAACACTAAGGGTGATGTATGAACCGACTGAACGGCTCAATAGACAATAATCACTCAAATCGTTAGGATATGAAGACCATTAATCGTGTTCGTAATATTCACATTACCCGCATCGTCGTTAGAGGTTGAAAGATCGACGTGAGTCTTGCACTAATGATTGATTAAAAAGAGCGTGATTTTTTTCACCCCATCATCCCAATGTCTCGTAAGTTAGATCCCGTCTCATCCGGTTGAAAGCTCGGTATTCGCAAAGTTAATGTTCCATCAGCAGGGACTCTGATTCCCCCGCATTCAACCTTCCATTTTCTGAAGGTGTGTTTTTTAGCGTAGGTGCTCTGTGACAACCCCTACAATATTACCGAGTTCCCTTTATCTAAAGAAGTGGAAGTTTTTTGGGCTGTCCACCATCAACATTACCCCAAAGTAACTTTGTGGTATGCCTAATGCCTAGCCTGTTGCTAGTGTTCCAATACCTGATGTGTTATTCTAGGGTTAATTGCTTGAAGAAGTTGAATGGTTTAGAACAGCTTAAGGGAATTGTATTGCTAGTTACACCCGAGCGGGCCAACTTGGCCGAAAAGGCAGCCTACTTCCTTCTATTCCTACATGGCTGAATACCCAGATGATATTAACGGAGTTACCTACTAAGAGTATAATTTTTACTTGCTGGTTAAGGCAGCAGTCTACTTGGCACCTTCGGTTATGCCAATAACTTCGGTTTGAAAGGCTGAGTGGTAATGATTTTGTAGTTTGAAGTCACCAGAAGCCCGCTCCTGTTCCTATTTCAACTTTTTATCCGTCAAAGAAGAGGTAGATTTCGTTATTGGTCCTGGAATTCGCAGCAAACGCTCTTCTTCAGGAGTTCCAGATTCGAGAGCTCGAAAATAAAATAGTTCTTCCCCAAAAAGAGAGGACTGCGAAATTCTTCGTGTGAAGATTTCCAGCGCCTCCCTGCAAGGAGCCCCGCTTTTAAATAAACTTAGTCAAAAAGTTTCGACCTATCTAAACAAACAAAATCGATCGATTGGCACATATCTTGAGAAAATAAACAGTGAATTTAGAGCAGATATGAATAATACTTGCTTAAGTCAGGGAGCCATCGAATGTTCTCTGAATCTTTGTCGAAATATGCTATCATTATTTCAGATTTTCTGAAAGACTGTCAAGCGATTAGTTCGGTTAGGGTTGAGACATTGAGAAAAATTAACAAGTCGTAACGAAAATAATGGTGAATATGATGATGAGCAGTATATTGTCAATGTTTATGTCGGAGCACAGCGTTGGCGAAAGGCAAATGATATGAGTGAAGAAAATCAGTTGTTACATTTTCAAGCGGTAGATTCTGCGTATTTGATGATTTCAAAGTAAAAAATTAAACTCGCAGCTTTTCGCTGTTTGCTGATCCAAATCGAAGATTAATAAATTCTGACAACTCTAAAGTCCACTCTCACTAAAACAAATCGAGGTGAACATCTGAAGGGCGACCGTGAATTCACGCATGTTACGCCCAATTTGATGGTTCGAGTATTTATTAAATTCAAGAATCGTATAATGTAATATTAAACTGTTGCTCAAGCAATTATAATAATTACTCAATAAACAATTTCGTTTGCAAATAGTTACAATTATTACACTATGCAACAATAAGCAACTATGTCAAGAAAACTAAAGTGAGCTTTTTGTAAAATATTGAAAATCAGACATGCTAAACTGAGAGATCTAAAAAAAATTATTGATAAATTAGCGCAGTATAACATTTGTATACCTGCTTTTTGCTTATGCAATAAAATATATTGAAAGAAATTACCTCAATGCGAAAAGTTTCGTGAATATTAGGAAACATGTTTTATCTTCGAGAAAAAGTATTTTACGATTTCCGATCGCAAATAATATAAGACACCCGTAAATTGCTTTGGTAGTTACGAAGGAATAACAGAATTATTACAATTGAAGTTATTCAATACACGAACCAGGTTCTTAAATAGGAATATAGGAAAACTGTTCGATAGAAAAAGAAAAAAGTATACAATATTTTCATAATTTTGTCAACAAATATCTAATTTTACAAACGATAGAAAATATATTATAATCAGAAATATTATGCATTTTTATTGACTAAGTTTGGTCTCGTCGGACGTAGGTTGTCAAAGTTGTATGAAGTAATGTGAAGTAGAAACATCCAAGCAATTCCTACTCCATTGTTCTGCCTGAAATTGAAACATCTCTGCAGTCTAGCCTTCGGCGAACCAGAAGACATAACCGAAACGGAAATTAGCCGTGTCAACAAATTTGTCGATTTGTAAGGATCTCATGTTCTATTATATGGGTGTTTTTGAGCAGTGTCCTAAGCTGTTCAAGTGAGATTCCTGTTAGGATCAACATCTTAGCCTAATCTAACCTTAATTTTGTAGCGTTGCATACTATAGTGTTCTAAAATATGTTATAACTAAATAATTGGTATGAAAATGGCCAAGGGTTATTTTAACTTAAAAAGCTATGATTAAAGGTCTGAAAGCTATTAAATCAAAATATATTTTCTGCTGGATATTCACTAGAAAAATTAGCTATGCTTAAGACTGATGCTTCAAAGGAAGATCGTTTATTTATAAAAAATTGTAATTCTCGTTGAGAATTATAGAAATGACTGTTATAAATTCTATACAGGGTAAGGTGTACGTATTGTGTGAAAGATTTAAGCCCACCGTCAATATACTGATTGGACCTTATCAGTGCGGCTTTAAGTCTGGAAAATCAACAACTGACCAGATATTCAGCATTGGAAAAGACCAGTAAAAAGATGACCGACACACACCACCTCTTCATCGATTTCAAAGCCTTTATGCCGTGATGTCTGAATTTGGCATTCACGCAAAACAAATACGACTGTGTAAGCTGAGGCGACTCGCTATCGTGTGACTTCTTCAATCTACTGCTTGAGAAAATAATTCGAGCTTCTTAACCCTTCATCTATAAGGGTGTAAAATTCGACGAACAAAGTCACTCATTATTCCCGTCCTGCTATATGGTGCTGAGGCTTGGACGATGACAACATCTGATGGGTCCGAATGTATAAAAACACTCCAGCTCTGAAAGTATTCGACGCAGTACCTGCCAGGCGATCGGAGGAAGAGGCTTTATTCCACTCCATTGGAAAAACCAGGTGGAGTAGGACATGGTTACACTTGGAATCTCCAATTGGCACCAAACAGAGAAAAGGAAAATCGATTGGCGCGCTGTTGTAAACTCGGCTATAACCGCGTAAGCAGTGTCCACGCAAATAAAGAAGAAGCATTCAGACATAATGTTTATCTGTTGGCGGAGAGTGGTCCTTAGATTGTTGGTATGCACTCAAATTTTAAAATAATTCCACCAAATACCATCCAAATACTAAAATAAATGTGTGCAATTGAGTGTGTTTTTGTTGATACCAATCGTGCATCGACTTTTTCTTGGAAGAAGTGAATAACTTGATTGGCAGCGTGAGTAAATGGCAAAGTTTATTTTGTATGGTTTACAAAACTCTCACTCTCCACCTCTCTTAGCTCCCCTAGCTTGTATTTATCTCATTCTCTTACTTATCTGAATAACAAAGCACATAGTAAGTAATCAGGCAGAGTTCATGACTTCATCATGACATTACGAGCACGTTATGATTATTTGTAATTCATGTATTTAAATTTGCAACGAATGACAATTACGGCATTTGGAATTCTTATGATTTAAACTTACATCTTAATTGTTTACAACAGACTTTGATTTGAGTTGTCAAAAAGATAAGCCTAAATACATACAACAATACAATTGGCAACAAGGCAGTGTTTTGTAATTATTTTAATTTATCGCCGCTTGAATGCTCAGCAGTTTTATAGAATTTAATGCGGTTGCTTGATTCGGTGGGAAATCCACAATAGCCACAATGGCAGTTCATTAAGTACACCCGCCTTCAGCAAGTCATTTGTATTTAACACTTTTAAAGCAAAAAGGCAAAGCAAAATAAAATAAAATATTATAAAAGAAATCAAAATCTACATATAGAGAATTGTAAGACGCCACTTGAGACAGGAAATGTTTGTCTAGATAATCACTCTATTGAAGTCACACTCATTTTTCATAAATGACAACAAAAAAATTCATAAAAATAGATACAAATTCTTATAATCACCATTTACAGCAATCAGCTAGATACTTAAGCCCGATAAAAACAACAAACACACTTAAGCATCTACTGAACACATACATTTGTGAGTAGGTAGCTACTTCCTGGTATGTGAGTGTTTTGTTTGCTTGCATTTTTCTTGCGCGGAATGCAGAAGAATAGCGGCATTTGAACTAAGAAGTTAAAAGTTATATTAAAAAAAGTACAAAAAATAATTAAATAAAAAAATCATATAAAATTACCGTCATTTAAAAAAAAAAAAATGTTTCTATTTTAATTTTTGTTTACTTCCTTCTTCGCTGCCCAACTTAGTTTGTTATACGTTCAATGGCCACTGAAGAAGTTGTTTATTTTTCGTTCGCAAAGTTAAGCCAACGCATTTAAAGTGAATGAACCGTCTTGCATTTTTTACTTTTTTATTTGATTTTTTTTTTTTGCCATTTGTATTAAGCAGAAATCTTGTAATGAATACTTTAAATATTATAAAACACTTGAAATGTCATTGCATTCCGAGCATACCGCTTACGAAAATTACAAAAACAAGAAAACACCTTAACTTCGGATAAACCGAAGCCATAATAACGTCGACAAATGATTTTGTAGCATAAAAGCATATACTTGTATATATTTATATTGTATTAAGCAACAATTATATATACATACATATATATAGGTATATATATATACACATAGTATGTATATAGTATATATATTTCGGCCCCATCTGAAAAAAAATTCAGATATTTTTGCCTTTATTTGAACAAAATTTGGTGAAAATATCTCTTCAAATAAAATAATTTTTCATATAAGTACTAGTAGTCCGATCTGCCAAATTTCTTCAAATATTTTCCTCATAAGTTTCGTATATAGATCTATATTCAATATATAAAATTATATTTCGGCCCCATCTGAAAAAACTCCAGATATTTTTGCCTTTATTTGAACAAAATTTGGTGAAAATATCTCTTCAAATAAAATAATTTTTTATATAAGTACTAGAGTTCTTCAAATATTTTCCTCACAAGTTTCGTGAAGAGATCTGGTCAAATAAAAAATTTTGCCATACATCCGATCTGTAAAATTTGCCAGGACAATAAATCTTGCCAAATTTAAAAAAAATATATTTTCAAATAAAATAATTCTGATCGTTCGTTTTATATGGCAGCTATGTATATGCTAAAGTGGTTCGGCATCCGCGGTTCTGACAAATGAGCAGTTTCTTGGGTAAAAAAAAGACATGCCCGATATTTGAGAGCGATAACCTGGAAACTAAGGAACTAGTTCGCAGCGTGACAGCTGGTCACACCGATCATATACATATCTGCTGTGAATATATATAAGGTGACATTGTATTTATTTTGAAAATTCTTTATTTATTCTTCCAAATCAATTTCATCCCCTTCAAAGTAATCCCCTCCCGATGCAATGCACTTATGCCAACGGATTTTCCAATCTTCGAAACACTGGTTGTAGTCACTTTCCGGGATGGCCTTCAGTTCCGTCTTCGCTGCGGCTTGAATCTTCTCTATCGTATAAAAACGGTGTCCCCGGAGCGGTCTTTTGAGCTTGGTGAACAGCCAGAAGTCGCACGGCGCCAGATCAGGTGAATACGGTGGTTGCGGAACGATATGGGTTGAGTTTTTGGCAAAATGATCACGAATTACGAGGGCAGTATGGGATGGTGCATTATCGTGGTGTAAAAACCAAGAATTGTCTTTCCACAATTCCGGCCTTTTTAGGCGGATAGCGTTACGCAAACGACGCATAACGTTCAAATAATATTCCTTGTTGACTGTTTGACCGGTTGGAAGGAATTCATAATGCACAACACCACGATAATCGAAGAAAACAGTCAACATGACCTTGATTTTTGAGCGACTTTGGCGCGATTTTTTTGGTCTCGGCTCTCTTTTGGCACGATATTCGCTCGATTGATCGGTTGTTTCGGGGTCGTAAGCATAGATCCAAGTCTCATCGCCAGTTAAAATGCGTTTCATGACACCCTGGTTGTCGGAAAGCATCGTTTCACACACTTCAACGCGACGCCTTTTTTTCCAAAAAATTCAATGTTTTCGGTACCAGTCGAGATTTGACGCGCTTGAGGCTCAAAACATCCTTCAAAATGGTATTGGCTGAGCCTTTCGATATGCCAACTTCATCAGCAAGGTCTCTAATTGTTAATCGACGGTTTTTTAACACCAAATCTTTGATTTGTTGAACGTGAGCTTCGTCGGTTGGGGTTGATGGTCGCCCAGGACGCTCTTCGTCTTCGACACGTTCACGGCCGGCTTGGAACTCACTATACCACTTGTAAACATTTTTTTTAAACATAGCCTCATCACCAAAGGCTTTCTGCACCATCCTCAACGTATCCGCAGCAGAAAATTGATTCCGTAAACAAAATTTAATGCAAATTCTTTGCTCAACAAATTTCGACATCGCAAAAAACGAAAAACTCACTTTTAGCAGCTCACAAAACGACACGTATCTCAAACACTAATGAATATTTTGACATGAAATTTGACATAAATGTGACTGACAGTACTACCAACCTAAAAAAATAACAATTCTCCAAATTCTCGACGCGCGCAGTTTAAATGCAAATGTCACCTTATTTTTGGGACATATTAGTGCATATATATGTATATATATTTCCACCCCATCTGAAAAAAAATTCAGATATTTTTGCCTTTATTTGAACAAAATTTGGTGAAAATATCTCTTCAAATAAAATAATTTTTCATATAAGTACTAGTAGTCCGATCTGCGATCTGAAGCTATTTTGTAGTCAAAAACAAAGCTCAGGAAAATAAAACGAGAATTTAAGACAATACAATTTAGGCTTAGAGTAACTCGATAAAATTAACAATTTGTCAAAAGCGTAAAGAATTGGTCAACGATTTCAAAAATAGATTAAAAAAATCAAAATTGAAAGTCATGATGATAGCAAAATTACAAAAGTTTTAAAAACAAAAATTTAATATGAAAAAAGATTGAAGTTATGCAATCAACAATTTGTACTTTCGGCAGCTACAACTCCAACCAAATTTTGATTATTTTCAATTCACTTTTAACTGTGAGAACAGGTTTTTGGTTCTAAACTGGCCTTGATTACGCGTTTTCAACTAAAACGCATTCTGGCTGACACCAAATTAGACTCGCTTGGTGTTAGTTGCTTATAGAATTATTGTATTTTCAGCTTAATGCCGTAAATATTGAGAAAACGCTAGCAAAACGATAGTGGCTCGCAATTTAAGTATAAACATTATCGAATAAATTTTGAACGTAATGAAAAACTGGCGATACAGCAAATCTTAAAAGAGTATTTAAGTAAAAGGTACTTCATTGGTGTTACAAGTTTTAATTAAGCTTTGTACAACTTCCTAGAATTGCGGAAGGGCATTAAAATGAAACCAAATGCAGCATAATGGACAAATTTTAACCTAAAACGGTTTGTAGTCAAGTACGAAGTGAGATGATCCGTTTAAATAATTATGACCCAAATAACAAGGTTAATATTGCCAATAACATGACTATACTAGACGTGTTATAAACCCCTGCGCAAATTCTAATAACATACAATAACTGGTATTAAATAAATATTTCATAAAACAGACCCCTGTAAACAAATTTTGAAAATTCAGAAAAAAACTATTTTATAAATCATTTTATATTCAACATAAAAAATTTAAAATATTCAAAAATAGATATTACAAAATATCTCCAAAATTCTCAAAACCCGGGTGTTTTTAATACAGTGAAAGTAACAAATGTGTGAAAGTAAACAATTCAAAATTTTCGAAAAACGGATATTACAAAATATTTTAAAAATTCAAAAAAAAAACAATTTTATAAAGTATTTATTTTAAAATTTTCAACAACAAATATTATAAAAAATATTGAAAATTTCAAATATACCGGTATTTTTAAAAAATATTTAACACAGTCAAATTCAAAATTTTCAAATAACGGATATTATGTACAATATATTGTTGAAATTCTCAAAAAAACGGATGTTTTAAAAACAATGTTTAATACCGTCAAAACAAAAAAATTAAATTTTCAATAAACAAATATTACAAAATATTATGAAAATTCTTCAAAAAACGAATGTTTTTAAAAATTTCCAAAAAACCAGTGTTTTTAAAAAATTTATAGCAGAGTCAGATTCAAAATTTTCAAATAACAGATATTACAATATATTTTTCAAACTCTCAAAAAAGGATAAAACTTCCCAAAAACAAATATTTAAAACCGTCAATTTCAAACTTATCAAAAAACAAATATTTCGACATATTTTGAAAATTCTTCAAAAAAAGATGTTTTAAAAACAATACTTAATACCGTCAAATCAAAAAATTCAAAATTGAAAAAAAACCAATAGTACACAATATTTTGAAAATCCTTGAAAAATGGATATTTTTAAAAAATATTTAATGCAGTTAAAATAAAATTTTACAAATTTTCAAAAAACGGATACTATTTAAAAAAATTGAAAACTCACAAAAAACACAACTTTATGAAATATTTAATGCAATCAAGAAAAAAATCAAAAAATTCGTAAAAACAGATATTAGAAAATATTTTGATAATTCTCAAAAAAAACATGTTTACGAAAAAATATATAATAAAAGACAAAATTTTGAAATTCTATTCTTTATTTTTTTCTGAGTGCAGCAACCCAACTGCCACGGTTATTGATTTTTTTTTAATATTTCAACTGAGAACAAGTTTCCGTTCTAAACCGACCCTGATTATCTGTCTACAACTAAATTTACTGTATTTAGGCGCATACACAATTCGGCACGCTTGGTGTTAAACACTCTTATGATTATTGTGTTTAAGCTCAAAGTCGTCAATACTAAGAAAACGCTAGTAAGATAAGAATGACTCGCGGTTTGTTAAACACTAATTACCAAAAAATTTGTAATACTTCCAATTAAGATAAAAGAACAAAGCATTCAAAAATCTTGATTCGATAAGTTAAGCTCTGCGGGAGTTCATTGATTTGGACCACCTATATTTAGCCAATCGATGCAGAGGTTGACTTTGCGAATGAAATTCTCACAAAAATTTTAATTTAATAATAAAACTCATTTCAGCGACCACGAAAATCGACCGGCTCGTACCTGCAACCTGAGTCAATAACTTTATGCCAAAAAAAAATAGTCACAATTTAGCCAAACGTTAAGTTGGCATGCTAAGGCAAGGTAAAATCAACAAAAAATCCAATAAACCACGAGCAGCATGCAGGTAGCCAGAAGCAGACACCGAAGCACAAAAACTACAAGCAGGGGCGCGTACTGTTAGCGCTGTCGCTGTCAGCGTTGCAACCAGAAAATTGCTAAAAACTCGGTCAAAGCCAACAACATAGCAGTCAGTCGGCAAAAATATCTGCACAACAAAATTCTTTGCGAATTTTCAGCAACGCGCATGTTCTTAATGCACAAGCGGTTCGCTAATGTTTTTTTATTGTTTTACACTTTCAATAACAACTAACCGAAAACTTAATGTACCGTACATTTGGAGCTTTGGGTCGTTGCCTGCCTGCAGAACGACAAATTTACGACGCGCAGGCGTTCGCAGCCAGCGAAAAATTCTTAATTTTCAAGTTTTAATGTCAGCTTTTGGCACCGTTAGTTGTTGCCTTGACTATTGCGCGCTGACGCATACAACCAATGCTGCCTGCCGTGACTAAGAATTCAAGAAAATATCGTTGTAATGCTAAGCCACTTGTAGAAATCACCCAAGCCGTTGACGAAGAACGCCAAATTATAATTATCCATATGTCATTTTAAACAACTTTTATTTTTTGAATAAAAACAGACTGAAAACTTAAAACAAAAAATTTTTTTTAATAAGATTTTTTTATAGAGCTTGCAATTTACTACCAAAATAATTTTTTATCAAATTTCAGTTTTACAAAAATGAGAAAAAAATGTTTATTGTTTGGAATATGCAAATTTGGGAAAAACTAGAACCACGCGCTTTCAGCGCCAACTAGCGAAAATACCGCAAGACTTTTTTGACAACCCATTAAATGCGAATGTAAGTTTGTTTGTTACGCTTTCACGCAAAAACTACTTAACCGATCATCATGAAACTTTGTACGTATACTCTTGAAGGTATTACAAGTAATATAGGGTTTTTTATATTAAAAAAAAAAATTTACGAAAGATAAAAAAATTATTTGTCAAAAAATCGCCAAATTCAAATCAAAAATTCATCGCAGGCCCGTGCCGCAAAAGTTGCACGAAATCTAGAAACTTCGGCTCACGCAGAGCTGAGAAGACAACAACAAGCAGAGCGACAAAGAGTTTTGAGAGCAGCTGAAACGCCTCTTCAGGTACGAAAGGTAAGAGGCATATTTTAAGGTGTTGAAACTTCATTGTCTGTAGTAATTTTTAAAAATTGCTGATCTCAGCCAAGCAATAAAATTTAGTTATCATATTGACTCATTTCTATTATTATACCCTTACCCTTTATCTCTCATACTTATTTAATGGCTCCACTGCGGGCGAAGCCGCGTGTAAAAAGCTAGTATTTAAATATTTTATGAGAAAACACGCGTTGAAGTAATAAAGGGAACAGTTTATATTCTATTCGCTCTAATTGAAAAGTTATTTTATTTTTTTGAAAAGTAAGAGTACAATTTTTTGAAATATTGAAAACTAAAAGCAGGCAAAGAAGTGCGTGAGCTATTTTAGCCGACGGTTCACATTTGCACCCTTCAATTTAACTGTGCTGTGCAAGATGTCAAGAGACTACGAGCCACTTACTTTCACCGATAAGGAAGTTGAGTGATGCCATTCTTATCCAAAACCATTGCCACAGACGGAATCAATATGTTAATGCTAACACACCCAATCGGATGAGTGGTCCCGCTCCTGAAACCTGGGAAATTTGGCAACCATGGAGAGTCTTATAGTCCGATAACTCTTCTTTCCCCAATACTGGAGACACTTGAGGCCTTGTTACTAACGACGTTCATTAAACACCTGAGTCTAGCAGACTTCCGAAAAGTGCACAACACTTACGGCATAAACACCCAAATAGTTCGTGGTCTAAATCAGAAAACACCCTGCGAGAGGACGATACACGCACCATTGGATTTGGCCAAGCCTTTGACGTAGTCAATCATACAAGCTACTAGAGGACATCGAATAATCCACGCTCCCTCCAGCCCTGAAGGGGTGGACTATGACCTATCTGAGCGGTCGGCAATCATCTGTACCATTTCGAAGGCAGAACATTGAGTTAAGAAAAATTAAATAGGGATTTCGCAGGGTGGAGTCTTCTCTACGCTCACGGTCAGAGAGAACTTCCATCACCTCATCAACTGCGGACAGTATTGACATCAGGCAAAATTATACTTACAGCTACCATAACGAGAATATTGGGAATAGCCTATCACAATATTTCCCACAGATGCAAACTTGAAGTGAATAAAGAAATAGTTTAACACTTTCTGTGAATTCCCAGCTCTATCACAAACCCAATAAAGAACTCCAAACCTTGAAACCTTGAAACTTTGAACTTTTAAATATTTTCGTCCATAACAACTTCTTTTGGACGTCCACTTTGTTCATCAACTTCGGTTGGAATGTTGGGGAGTCATTCATAAATGGACTCCTTAAAAATCGTCTGGCTTAATAGTCTTACATTTACACTTGTATGACTACCATTAGCTGGTACTCAAGATTACTGGGTTTGATTGCGAGAGTGTCAGCCATATGTATTGCTGTTGATGACAGTTATATTGGAACAAGAACAAAAACAAAAATTACGTACTTATGAAGCTTGGAAAATATGGACAACACAGTTATGATCCAATAAAAACCCTCATAAAACATCAATTTTGTAGTTGGGATTTGCATATTTGTCAGCTGAACTCATTTGCATATGAAAACTATTTGTATATGTACATATATTAGAGCTGGTGAATTTGCAAGGCGCCAAAAAAATTAAAAATCACGTGTTTAGGAAACTACGTCTTCTTCTTTATTCTGCGGATAATTTTGAACAACTTTGCCCAAGAGAAAATAGGTCGAAAACCGGGCTCGACCAGCTCTAATGTATATATGTACATATGTATTAGATTGTGTCATTTTGAGGCAAGTTCCGAGCCCCTAATAATGGATTGTCAAAAAAGTCTTGCGGTATTTTTATTGAATTTTTTTTTTTTGAAATTGAAATGAATTTTTGATGACTTATGCCCAGCTCTTGACCGATGCTACGGCTGCTTCTATGCCGGTCTCTTTCGACCAATTCAGCGATTTTATCGCAATTTTCGACGACAGGCCTTCCGGAGCGTGGCGCATCTTCGACCACCTCTACACCAGAACGAAAACGTTGAAACCATGGTTGTGCGGTGGAAATGGAAACTGTATCGGGTCCATAAACTGCACAAATTTTATTGGCGGCTTGAGATGCATTTTTGCCTTTATCGTAGTAGTACTGTAAAATATGCCATATTTTCTCTTTATTTTGCTCCATGTTCGCGACGCTATAACTCACGAACGACTTAAAAGAAACGACAATCAACCAAACACGTGTTAGCGCGTGAAATGAGCTTTCCAAAATGTATAGCATGACCCGATGCGATGAATAAAACTAGAACTACGCGCTTTCAGCGCCAACTAGCGAAAATACCGCAAGACTTTTTTGACAACCTAATATAATATTAGTAGGGACTTTTATGGAAAGAAAAATTACTAATTTTGTGTAATTTTTTCGTAATGCTTTTAAGTTCGAAAAGATTTGAGTTACATAGGCTTCTCAAATATGGAATGTCAATACACTAAACTCAAACTTTAAGGGAGTATGGGAAATATTTCATCACTCAACATATTTATTTGTATGCGAAACTTCATTTTGACATTATGAGCAAATAAGATAAATATTTAAGCATATTTTATACGATATTCTGTCTTCTATATTGCTTTATAGTTCTGAAATTTGCATATTAATTCTAGCTGTGCTGAAGCAGAACGCAAAAACTATGTATTTGACTGCTTTATTTCGAAATTTCCTTGTCATTCAACGTTGAGTTAATCAATAATTCCATGCATGCATGTGGCACATTAGTGTCCGTACATAGTCGTTTACTCTAAGTCATTGTAAATGAAACGGCAAATGTATAATTATTGTGCACACTGTGCTACCACAAGCCAGTGGGGGCAGGAAATTTTGTGTGGCATTAAACTTAATTGCATACGGGCATTTGTATTTATGTGGGTGCTGACGCACACATATGCGAGCACCCTGTAAGCTTCATCCGCTAGTCAAATCACAGAATGACTACTGAGAATTCGCCATTGTTTTGACATTTGTATGCACATGTATGACGGATTATTGTAATTGCAAAATTCTGCAAGTTGGTCACGAACAACTATTTCGTTCGCCCAACAGTCGGACTGCATGGGCTATACGCCTGGCCTATGTAATTAAGACGCGCAAATGACATGCAGCAAAACAATTAGAAAATTCACCGCAAGGTTTAGTTGAAGTTTAAGCATCATTCATATTCGCTAGATTTCGTATTGTGTTTCAGCAATCGGTTAAAAAATTAGGGAAAATGTGAAATGTGGAAACCGCGAAACTTTCTCAGCATCTGATGCGATGAATGAAGCCCGAAAAGAGGAAGAAACTGAGGGTATGCTTCTGGAAATACCGCTTCATATTAACAACATTTCGTAAAATAAACAGAAAGCTTTCCGTTTGGATTTGCAGACTTAGCAGAACTTAATTTTACAGAAAAACCACGCACCTCTTCCTGTTTCACCCTTTGATACGTCAGTGAATATGTAGATTTCCCCACATATTATTTATTATCAGCTTCTAATTTTGCTAAGCCAGAACAAAAGTCAAATATCAAGCCTATAAAAATACTTCTCATATTTCTTAGAAGTTGTAAATTTAGCTCATTTATTAATATAAAACTTATATAGATGTAGGTATATGTACTTTATACCAAATTTATGTATCTAATTTGGAGCTTCGTTCTCATTTCCATTAGTTGTTTGTACGCATTTTTGTTGTGTCATGTCACAGGTTCAACTTTAATTAAGCTGTTATAATTGATATTTGGGCGTGTTCTCTGAATTCGTGTGCCTTATATTCTACTTTATGCCATCTTCCTTATTTACCAGCTACGTACAGGGTGCCCAGCTTTTATGTTCATTTATCTAGCATGAAGATATTTTTCTTATACAAAGCGGCTGAATTGGGCAGAGTCGACGACTCTAATCTTGAATTGCATCACTTAGAGGCATCGCAGCAAATTAGTGAGCCTTTACTTGCTGATTTTTGCTAATAATTTTTTTGTACCATTGGGCTATTTTTTGCTTTGGGCAGAAAATCGATTTGAAATCCCTGAAAGCCTATTTGATGATCCAAAAACAAAAAGAAATAATGAGTGGAAATTAATATCTATGGATACTGGCTCATTGTGGTTGCGTAAGATGGTATGGACGATTCTGGACACCAACCATTCCGCATTCGAATCAAACTCCTTTCTTTGCAACAAAAATAATTTATCGCCTGATAGATCTGGCACTTGCAGGTCATTCAAATCTCCAGATCTCCATCTCCTGATTTCTTTTTGTGAAATCATTTGAAAATCCATATACCAGCTTGAGTGCTTGATAAACTCAAGGCGAAAAATTATGCCGAAATCATCGCTTACTACCCGAGTTGTTCAATAAAGTAGACCAGTAAAAATTTTCATGAGGGCAAAAAAGCCAGCAACTTGATTGCTGTTATATGTGACCTGGTCTACGAAAAGGGAGCTAACGTGCGAACACTAGCTTTCTGGGAAACAGCTGTTAAAAATAAGCAACTCGTTTCGTCAGTCTCATTAATTGTTCTCCTTTTTTTGACACCTAAGCCCCCTTTCCGTAGACCAGGTCACATATACTAAAAATAGTCAAAATTTAGCCTAAAGAAAGGTGGTTTTCCTTTCAATGTTTACATACCGAGGTGAGAGTCATCTTCCAAGCGGATGTGCTAGACGTAGAGAAGATCTGTGGAGTTCTACTAAACAACTCATCGCCAAAAAAGGATTCTAACGTAGTCAAAAAATGTAGGAAAGGCTTAAGCTCACCAGCAGATCAACTCCAGTTGTCCATAATTTCGGTTCCCTTTCATAGGAACATTTTCGGCAACGAAAACACTGAGGCGTTAGCGCAGTCTAAAGTGTACACGAACAACTTATTTAGACGTATCCGAGGCAGAGATAATGCCGTCCTACTACGAACAATCAAGAGCGAGCTCAATACACAATTTCAACAATACAATAGCTCAGAACAAATGGAAATCTATAACCAAATACAAGATATCAAAGCAGTTATGGCCAAAATAAGGCAAGACAAAAATTAATGGCTTATCCAATTCAGGAAAAGTATTTACAGACTTACAGCTACCATAACGGGACATTGGTCATTTGAAGAACATGTGTTAAAAATGGGAATACCCTATACCAATATTTGCAATAGTTTTACACTTTTTTCGATTACCCAGCTCTATCACAAACTCGACTAAGAAAACTTGGAATTCAGGTCTTCCAAGGTTCCAAACCCTGAATGTCTATATGCAAAAAGCATAACGGATATATGTATAAAGATAAATAGTCTCATTGACGGCCACAAATGGTTTGAACACAACGATATAAAGATTTAAGGGGTTACATGGTTTGCCTCAGGTAAAAAATAGCCTTTTTTCAACAATTTTTTCTCATATAAAAAATCAAATATTTTATTACAATTTTTTATTGTTACAAACATACACTATTAACAAAAAATTCTGAAATTTTTGGAAAAACATATTTTAAACTCGGCCATTGCGACGTCATTTCCGGTGACCCGTCGGAAAAAAGATTCGCCCGCGTCCGCAGGATAACACCTTACATGATCATCTAAAGTGAAAAAACGGGTTTTAGTTAAAACCTTAAGTTAGAACTTGAACGTAGGAAAAAACTGAAAATTGGATCTTTGGCAGACATTAAAAAAAATGAAAATTTCGCGACATTTTTTTCAAATAGTTGTAGTTGTAATAGAAAAAAATCCTTTGTTCAACTCTTTAAGAATTGTATCTCAAAGACCTGTGTAAACTTTCATGAAGATCGATTGAGTAGTTCTCGAGAAATCTTGCCAACCGACTTCAAAAACACAGTTTCGAGAAATACGCATTTAAAGAGGGCGCACTTAGCCGATCTAGCCGCAAGTGCTCAAGGCTGTATCGTCGAAACTATTACACGGATCAACTTGAATTTGGACAATTTTCTAGAGTTGTGTTAGAAATTAATTAAGGCAATAAAAAATTCGATTTTTTGAAACCTGTGAACCTATTGAAACCCTTAAAGGACTAACGATAGTGTACCAAAATGGCGCATCTAACGCTAATTAAACACGAACATACAAATGGCACATGAAATGAATTTCAGTCCACGTTTTTGTAATGCTTAATGAGCGCTCTCAAGCGCTGTCCCGATTGTAAACTCACGTAACAGTGGCCCACCCTGTATGCATGCCTACTTATATGTATATTTGCGAAGCCATTTGCGTAATTTGTCGCCAGTAGACTGTCCGTTGCGTAGTAATTATCTTTTATGATAATGTTAATGGTAAATTGCGAACGGCCAAATGGTTTTTAGGTTGGTCGCAAGATCGATGAGATCCTACATGTGACAGACAAATGTGCTCAACGGCAGATATGTACATTGCGATAAAAGGAATAAGTGAATAAGATAATATGTATGCATAAATAAATCTATCTGGATAAATATAAGAATTCACTCAACATGGTTAATGATTCCTCAAAGAAAAATCACCAGGCTCAAGGCCAACACATTAAGAAGTCCGAACAGTAAGAACTTTTGCGCGAATTATGCATAGACAGGTTTAACACTCCTTAATGTAAGAATTTTTATATAAAAATCAAACTAGATTTAGAATGAAAGCTGACATTTACGAACACTCGAGCACACAAATACATAAGACATTTTTAATCAAGCTGTGCATACAAATTAAGCGAATAAGCGGATGCTTTTTAAGCTGCTAAAACACGTCTCGCACTAGCGTCCGCAACAACAAGCAGTAACTGGCAGCTGCCGCAGCGTTAGCGGTGATCTGAGTGCTGACCATGACATTGACACTCGTGAAATCAAAAGTAGCAAAACAAAGCTAACGTTCGTTGTTGGTATTGTTATTATTTTGTGTTTTTGCTTTTGCTGAGAGCATGTAAACGAGAGAAAAAGAGTGTAACATAAATGTGTTGAAACAGCAAACAGGGGTAAAGGTAAGTACTTTCTTCTTGCTGCACAGTGGTTAAGAGTGGCATAATATTTGAACAAAAAAATTGTAAAACAAAAGCTCGTAACTTGCAGAAAAGTTATGCATTATAACATGATTGGTTTACATATAATAAAAAAATAATAATAAAAGGCGGACATTATAAAGAAAAATATTATAAAAAAAACAAAAGAAAATATTATAAAAAATATACTTAAAAGATGCTTTTAACAATGAAAGATAAGAAAACTTGGGGCTGTGTGGGTTTTTTACTCTGAGTTTATATATTCTATATATTTTTAATAATATTTTTTGTTGGCTTGTTTTTGTGAAAAATACACACTTGCTATATTTTTAATAGAACATTGTGATAATTTTTGATAAATTGCTATTTCTCTTTCTCCCGGCCTCACGACTTTTTGTTACAGCTCTTCATCGAAGCATTTTTTTTATGATTTGGTAGTAGGTAGAAAAAGTCAACAACTGACCAGATATTCACTATGCGCGCGCTAAATCTTGGAAAATACACGTGAAAAAAATCGATACACACTACCTTTTTTTTAAAGCTGCTTTTAACAGCACGAAAAGGCGCTTTCTTTTTGCCACTATGACGTATCCCCGCAAAACTAATACAGCTGTGTAAACTGACGTTGAGCAGTACCAAAAGCTCCGTCAGGATCGGCAAGCACCTGCCTGAACCGTTCGATAGCAAACGAGGTTTCAAACAAGGTAATCTTCTATCGTGCGACTTTTTCAATCTACTCCTGAAGAAAAGAAAAGCTGCAGATCTGAATAGAGAAGGTATAATCTTCTAAAAGAGTGTACAACTGCTGGCGTACGCCGACGACATCGATATCATTGGCCATACGGAGGCTGCTATATATGTATATTTCTGGCCTAGGCAACACTAAGTGTTGCCAGGTGCAATCTGACATTTCCATTGGAGAGTTTGACACATTTTAGCATAACATCACTCAGAACGTTTTGTCATTTAATCGTGAATTGTTTTATTTACAGGGAATTAAAAAATTTATCTCGGCCAAAAAATGGAATTAACTCGTGAACATTTTCGTGCGATCATTTTTCACAACTTTCGACGTGGATTATCACGACAAGTGCATCGATGAACTAAAATCTTTGTACGGCTATGAAGCACCATCCTATAGCACTGCGAAAAACTGGTACAACGAATTCAATCGTGGCCGACGCTCGCTCAAAGACGAATTCCGTGAAGGTCGTCCAAAAACAGCCGTTGTGCCAGAAAACATCGATGCCGTACGTGAACTGATAAGACCGTCATGTAACACCTGGCCGTAAAAAAGGTTTGTTCTCGTTGGATCCCGCACAATTTGACAATCGCTCAAAAAAAGGCTTGTGTGGATTGGTGTAAAGAAATGCTGAAAAAATACGATCGCGGTGCTTCAAAAGACGTTTATAAGATCGTCACAGGTGACGAATCATGGATCTATGCGTATGAGCCCGAAACAAAACAGCAATCGACCGTGTGGGTCTTCCAAGACGAGCCAAATCCAACAAAAGTTGTTCGTGGAAGAAGCACTTCGAAGCAAATGGTGGCCTGTTTCTTCGGCAAAACTGGTTATGTGGCGACTGTTCCACTTGAGCAACGTAGGACGGTCAATTCTGAGTGGTATACCACCATTTGTTTGCCTGAAGTCTTCGGAGAAATTCGAAAAACGAACAAGAGAAGACGAATCATTGTGCACCATGACAATGCGAGCTCTCACACATCGGCTCAAACCACCGCCTTTTTGACCGGCCAAAACGTCGAATTGATGGGTCATCCGCCGTACACCCCTGACTTGGCACCCAATGACTTCTTTTTATTCCCACACATCAAGAAAATAATGCGTGGTCAACGATTTTCGTCGCCAGAAGATGCTGTTGAAGCATTCAAAAACCATGTTTTGGAGGTGTCTCAATCGGAGTGGAAAAAGTGCTTCGAAAATTGGTTTGAGCGCATGTAAAAGTGTATAAATCTTGTTGGAGAATATTTTCAAAAACAATAAAACCATTTTCGTTGATAAATATTCCTATTTTCATTATTAGGCCAGAAATATATATAGCAGCCCTCGTAACAGCTGTCTTTTAGTTCTGCTTGCTTCAGGTTCAGGTGCTTGGTAGTGAACGAGGGCAAGACGAAATATTTCCTATCATCAAACAAACAGTCATCGCACTCGCGACGTGGCTCCCACGTCAATGTTGACAGTCATAAGTTCCAAGTCGTAGATAATTTCGTCAATTTTTAAACTAGTATGAACATCAACAAGCGCGAAGAAAGCTTAATTAGCTCATGATATGGAAATCAGCATGGCTCGACTCGCAAAACCTCCAGCACATACCGCTCATAATATGTATGCAACCTACTACGGATATTATTAGGACACATAAAGTAGTAGACTACCTAGGCGTAAGACTGGACACCAGACTAAGCTTCTAGATACAAATCCAGCACGCCGCAGGAAAGGCAGCGAAAACCACCTCCCAATTTAGCAGAATCATAGCCAACATAGGGGGTTCCAACCATGGAGAGAAAGAGCTGTTAATCTGGACGACAATCTACGTCCCATTATACGGAGCTGAGATCTGGGCAGAGGTGCTAAAAAAGGAAAACCGGCGTCAGTTAGTGGCCAGAGTGCACCGCACAGCAAGCCTCAGAGTGCCATCAACAATATTAGTTATAGGCAGTAATATCCAAATTGACCTTCTGGCATTCGAACGGAAAAAGCTGGGGGAGTAAAGAAAGCAGCCGAAAATAAAAAGATCGTAATAGACCAAATATAGAAAGATACAATAACAACATGGCAACGAAGATGGTAGAAAGAGCGTCGCAGCAGATGGGCGGCCAGAGTAATAAAAGACCTAAGCTTATGGACAAGCCGTAAATTCGGAGAATTCGACTTTTACACATCGCTGCTGTTAACCGGTCACGGATACTTTAAAAAGTACCTCCACAGAATGAGAAAAGTCGAAGAGCCGCCATGTCTATACAACTATTTTCGGAATTAAATTAAAATAATACAAAAAAGGTCAACGTATTTTTATTTTTTTCAATTTTCATTAAGAAAATATTTATTTCTTATGTGTGAATTTATCAATCTCAAAACACTGTGCCAGCTAATCCTTTACTAAATGTAGATTTTAAAAGCTATATGTTTCACAATTAAACATTCGCTGGAAGTTAAGAGAATAAATATTACGTTCAATGAACCGTAACAAGATAGAGCGCTAGTAAACGAGCTCTCCCCGATGAGCATGACAATACATACCCGCATATTTACATAGGTAAATGCCTACAACAATATTGTACATCTGTATTTTGAAGCGCTTTCGATTCTGCTCAGATACTCTAATCAACTTAATAACATTAGAATCTTTATATGGAATCACCGGCCGGTTAGATGGCACAGAACTTCGCGGAACAGTGGCGGATCCACACACGGTTTACAGAACATTTCAAGACGCGTATGCGCTGCATACACGAATGATCAAAATCGGTGTATGGCATATACGGTGCTGTGTGACCCATATAAATTGCGCTTAATGAATTTAATAAATTTCACAAACAATAGAAAAATAAAAGCAGGCTACGATGTGGACGCGACTAGTTTTAATTGTTCTTTTACTCACAACTTTCAGTCGCGTCTCGCATGCGCAACGTGGTAATATCATAACAACTTTATTCGAATTTTTGCGACGTGGTCAAAATGATCTGAATATTGAACATGTGGATGATAATGTACAACTCTTGAATGAGTATGATTTTATCGTCGTCGGTGCGGGCACAGCGGGTTGTACGTTAGCGGCGCGTTTGGCCGAAAATCCCGCTTGGAAGGTGCTGCTGATCGAAGCTGGCGGCCCCGAAAATATGGCTATGGATATACCAATTCTGGCGCATTTCCTACAGCTCACAGAAATAAATTGGGGCTATCGCACGCAGCCGTCGGATAAGTATTGCCTGGCCATGAACAATCGCCGTTGTAATTGGCCGCGCGGCAAAGTTATGGGCGGCTCGTCCGTGCTCAACTACATGATGTACACACGTGGCAATCGCCGCGACTATGATCGCTGGGCAGCGCTGGGCAATGAGGGTTGGAGCTACCGCGAAGTATTGCCATATTTTCGAAAATACGAAGGCTCCGAAATACCCAACGCTGAACGTGACTATGTGGGGCGTCAAGGACCTGTGAAAATCGGCTACCCGGGCTGGCGTTCGCAGATCTCAGCGGCTTTTGTGCAAGCCGCACAGGAAGACGGCTTGAAGTACCGTGACTACAATGGGCGCATACAAACCGGCGTGTCCTATTTACAGGCCACCATACATAATGGTATGCGCTGGAGTTCTAATCGCGCCTACCTTTATCCGCATAAAGGCAAACGTTCCAATTTGCATGTGAAAAAGAATACGTTAGTTACTAAAGTGTTGATAGAACCGCGTACAAAGACCGCGTACGGTGTGATACTAAGCACTGGCGGTCAATCCTACCAGGTGCGCGCAAGACGCGAGGTAATACTAAGTGCAGGCGCTATCAACACACCACAGCTGCTAATGCTCTCCGGTATTGGACCTGCGAAGCATTTGCGCGACGTAGGCATCAAGCCAATTGCAGATTTGGCCGTCGGCTACAATCTACAGGATCATATTGCGCCAGCAGTCTCGTTCACCGCTAACGTTAGCTCCATCAGAACTACAGATTACTTCGAAACTAGCAATATAATGAAATACATAGATGGCAAGGGAGTATTCGGCTTACCCGGCGCTGTTGAAGCGATCGCGTTCTGGGATTTGGGGCAGCCGTGGCTAGAGGATGGTTGGCCGGATTTGGAAATGTTTCAATTAGCCGGCTCTTTCGATGAGAACCCGGCGACGCTGCGCGCTTTTGGCTTACAACCGGACATCTATAACACCATGTTCGGTAATGTGAAGAGCGACGGTTTCATGATATTTCCCATGATACTGCGTCCCAAAAGCCGTGGACGAGTCTTGCTTAAGAGCAATGATCCCTTCAAATACCCGCTTTTGTATGCAAACTACTTTGCGCATCCCGACGATTTGGATATAGCAGTGCGCGGTGTGCTAAAGACAATTAGTTTGATCGAAAAACCTGCATTTAAGGCGATTAATGCGCGCATGTTAGAGCGCGTTATGCCCGGTTGTGCTAAAGTGCCATATAAATCGCGCGCCTACTGGGAGTGCTACGTGCGACATTTCACTTTCACCATCTATCACTACTCCGGCACAGCGAAAATGGGACCGGTCACGGATCCAACGGCTGTGGTTGATCCAAGATTGCGCGTCTATGGCGTCAACCAATTGCGTGTGGTGGATGCCAGCATAATGCCGGAAATTATAGCGGGACATCCCAATGGACCTGTGTTCATGATAGCAGAGAAAGCAGCCGATATGATTAAGCAGGACTACAACTACATTTGAGGACATGAGGCGTTGTAAGTGCTATTAAAAGCAAACAACTTTGGTCATAGTTAACGAGTAATTAGCAAATTTTTCTCAGGTATTTAAGAGGTGCTGTTGTTAGGGAAATTAATTTACTTTAAGTTATAAGATCTGTTATCGCAACGTTAATTGTTTAAGCCAGCGCGCTATTGTGTTCAGAGTAATTCAGCACTTCAGCATTGTCACTCGCATATTATTTCTGTTGTCGAGGTCAAAAAAGCGCAACGCAAGTTCAGTAACCAATTAAAATAGGCGACTGCCGCGCAACGCCACAGCGCACGGTGTATGGCGCGTTGCGCTTAACGTGTCCATCGTCAGGTAGCAACGGCACAACGGCATGAAAGCGAAAACGCAAAAGAACAAAATTTGCCATGCTTTACACGCAACAGCGCTTAGAAAATCATCGACTATTTGCACTACACTTTCCATAGACCAGAAGAAGCACACACCAGCGCACATACACAAAGCGCGCGCATGTGTGCACAATGTCAGTGGCTACGGCGCGCCGAGCGTAGGGAGCGACAAGCGCATGAGTTTGCAAGTTCAACAACGTTGTCGCTGCTGGCGCAGCTTAATTCACTACAAAAACCTTTGCGTCATTACCAACGACGAAGCCAGCGCTAACGTGTTAGCCGTCGACGCTCAGGTTGAAGCTGTTGGACAACCTGTTCGATGTTGGCGCTTATTTGCATTGAACTATTTAGTTTTGCTTTTTGTGCTTATCAAGCATATCGATGAAGAAGCTGACTGCCGAAGAGTAGGCACTATCGTCGTCTATTCACTACGATCATTAAAACCACATACAACAGCCGAGCGGCAAGCATTCCAAGTTACGTTTCCTCGGCGTTAAGACGCGTGCTACCGAGAACACGCTAAACTGCAGACGGGGCAGACAACGGGCGCGCGGTTCTAACAACACCAAACATAAGCAAGTGGCTAGAACGCGGTGGCAGCGTTAAGAAACTGTTGAAAAGGCATACGAAATCACTTATATTTGCCTAGAAAAATACATATAAATCAGTGCAAAGTGCAAATAAAAACATTGAAACTAAGAAAAAAAATATTGGAAAATAATATTGAAGTAAGAACTGTAGAACTTTGAGACTTTTGTATGCGCGCAGACGTAAAAGTGTAGCGAATTTTCGGAGCGCAATACAAAAATATGTGCGATTTTCAAATTTGTCTATAAAATCTGAATAATATAAAATTGTGTGCGCGAAAATGTTTTTCTTACTGCAACCACGCTTGCTACTAACTGTGCTAGTATGCCTGCTGTGCGCCTTTACTTGGGCGCAGGAGCGCAATGTAATACTAGAGACCTTTGACTTTCTGCGTCGCGGCCAGATAGACGCAAATTTGGAAAACTACGACAATAACCTGCAAATGGAGAAGGAATATGATTTTATTGTTGTCGGCGCGGGTACAGCGGGTTGTGCAATAGCGGCGCGCTTGTCAGAGAATCCAAAATGGAAGGTGCTGCTGCTCGAAGCTGGCGGCCCAGAGAGTCTTATAATGGATGTGCCCATAGTGGCACATTTTTTGCAACTGGGCGAAATGAATTGGAAGTATCGCACGCAACCTTCGGATCACGCTTGCTTAGCTATGAACAACAATCGTTGCAATTGGCCGCGCGGCAAGGTTATGGGCGGCTCGTCTGTGCTTAACTATATGATGTATACGCGCGGTAATCGACGCGACTACGATCGCTGGGCAGAGTTGGGTAATGTTGGCTGGGGTTGGCGTGATGTGTTGCCATATTTCAAGAAATATGAAGGCTCCAATGTGCCAGATGCTGATGAGGATTTGGTGGGACGCAACGGTCCAGTTAAAGTGTCATATGTGAATTGGCGTTCAAAGATTGCCGAAGCCTTTTTGGAGGCGGTGCAGCAAGATGGTTTGCAACATCGCGATTACAATGGACACATTCAAAATGGTGTCAATTACTTGCATACGACCACGCGCAACTCAACCCGTTGGAGTTCGAATCGTGCCTATTTGTATCCGCTCAAGGGTAAACGCCGTAATTTGCACGTGAAGAAATTTGCTTTGGTCACAAAAGTGCTCATCGATCCAACTACAAAAACCGCTTACGGCATAATGGTGCGCACCGACGGACGCGAGCACAAAATACTCGCGCGCCGTGAGGTGATCGTTAGTGCTGGCGCCATAAACACACCGCAACTGCTCATGCTCTCCGGTGTTGGACCTGCGCAGCATTTGCGTGAGGTAGGCATTAAGCCGATTGTGGACTTGGCTGTAGGCTTTAATCTGCAAGATCACACAGCGCCTGCGGTAACGTTCACCACGAATGCAACATCGTTACATTTTGAAGATTTCGCCGATCCGACACTGGTGAATCGCTTTAATCGTCAGGAGGGTCCCTACGGTTCACCCGGCGGCTGTGAGGCTATGGCTTTCTGGGACTTGGACCACCCACAACTGAAGGATGGTTGGCCAGATATTGAACTGTTCTTGGTA
The DNA here is from genome assembly GCF_024586455.1 of Bactrocera neohumeralis. Taxonomy (NCBI): domain Eukaryota; kingdom Metazoa; phylum Arthropoda; class Insecta; order Diptera; family Tephritidae; genus Bactrocera; species Bactrocera neohumeralis. Next base: position 62,701,699 of record NC_065922.1, read on the forward strand.
GGCGGCTCAATGTCCTCCAATCCGGCCATATCGCGTGCCTTTGGTCTCAAAAAAATCATCTACGATTCCATGTTTGCGGAAATCGAAGACAAAGAACTCAATGCATTCATGATATTCCCCATGATATTGCGTCCTAAGAGCCGGGGACGCATCATGCTCAAAAGCACCGATCCGCAGAAATATCCACTTATCTACTCAAACTACTACGCGCATCCCTATGATGTCGATATCTCTGTGCGTGGCGTGCAGAAGGCGATCAGTCTGATCAACTATCCGGGCTTCAAGAAGATCAACGCCAAAGTATGGAATCGCAGAATACCCACATGTAAGGGTATCGAATTCGGTACACGCGACTACTGGGAATGTCACGTGCGCCATTTCACTTTCACCATCTACCACTACTCAGGCACAGCAAAAATGGGTCCGGCAACCGATCCGGCGGCTGTGGTGGATCCCCGTCTGCGCGTCTATGGCATTAAGAATCTACGTGTGGCCGATGCGAGCATCATGCCAGAGATCATGTCCGGACATCCGAACGGGCCGGTCTTCATGATAGCCGAGAAGGCGGCGGATATGATCAAAGAGGATCACGGCTTCAAGCAATGACGCGGCGCGATTGTTGAAGTATTTTTAAGTAGAACATAAACTGTATTTATATGCCAAGCTTTAGAAAGGGGACAACAGTAGCTTGTAAGACAGGGTGGTACTAAGTCTAAGCCAGCATTAAGTATAAATAAGTTTAATTAAGTTTTTAGTCTTAAGTATGCGAAAATGTGTTGCCAAGTAGGTTAATTCCAAATTTAAACATTTAGTTTACTGTAGAGCATCAATGAAGCATTCTAAGTCTAAATATTTACAGTTACTTTTAGTGAAATAGGAAAATCAGTGCACTGAAAATTAATACTTAAGTTTTAAAGTGTAAATAAATATGTTTGTAAGCATGTGTCGATTGTGTTTGTAACATTGTCATTGACTGCTGTCTGTCCGTTGCCTTCGGCGTGTGCTATTATTATTAACGACGCTGCTATTCGTCGGCTTTGTGAGTCAGTTTTCGAAGCGAATTCGATTTGAAAATCAGATTTCGGTCATTCACTTGTTTTCGCGTCTGCAAATTGGTTTTCATTCAACTTCGGCGTTTCGCCGATTGACCACGAATTTTTGTCACTTTTCGCTTTGCGGCTTCTCGCCAAAATTTATTTGAAGATTATGAAATTGTGTAGTAAATTTATGCGCAATTTTTGCTGAACGGGTTTTTTCGAGGGTGTTCGCATAAAATGTCAAACTTAAAAAAAGGCATAGGGTGAGTGAGCATGCGTAAAAACGTACTGAGTCACGTAGTAGATGGCAATAAAAACGACTTCAAGTGTATCAAAATTAATTGCAGTACAAAGGAAATTACTACAAAAAAACATAAATAAATAATTAAGAAATGAAATATTTGTGGAATTTTATTAAAAAAATACGCAAGTTTTTGGCAATATATACAGGGTGATTTTAGTGCTTGGAATTTATTTAGCTACAAATTAGCGCCGAGGAGCCACGAACAATTTTTTTAATTATGTTTGGGTTTTATGGAATTTCAAGAGTTTAATTTAGTAGTTTACAGGGTTTGTCCGAAAAGTAATAGGAGCGAGCGGTCAACGACTGTTTAACGAACGAGCGCCTGGTCAGTTGTCTCTGAGCACCTGGAGGGTCAAACATTTTCGAAATGCAAGCCGAAAATACAGCGTTCGTTAGAGCAGAGGTACGCGACTTATTTATGCGTGAAACTCGGCAAATCTACGACAAAGACGTTTGATATGATCAACCCAAATGTTGCTTTAGCAAAAAGTGGTGTGTTTCGGTGGCACTAGGCTTTTTTGGAGACCCGGGAAGAGGTCGCTGATGAAGACCGTGCTGGGAGACCTGCGACTTCAACAAACACCGACAATGTGACTCGTGTGCGCAAAGTTTTGAACTCAGATCGTCGACTAAGTATTCGTTTAATTGCCCAGATATTAAATTTATCAAACTCTGTGGATATTGTGACGGAGCATTTGAACATGCGCAAGGTGTGCGCGAAAATGGTCCCAAAATTGCTCACTGACGACCAGAAATTGCGGCGAGTGGAAGTATGCCAAGAAAATTTGAACATGTGTGAAAGTGACCCCAATTTTTGAATAACGTAATCACAGGTGACGAGTCATGGATCTTTGAGTATGATCCCGAGACAAAGAGGCAATCTTCCTTTTTTTTTTTGAGACGACAGAGGGGACCCAAGCAGCATGCACCTCGGCTCTCAAGGTTATTCCGGAGAATGCCTTCCGTGACGCCTTCAATGCTTGAAAATCGCGCTGGCAGCGCTGCAACGACACAGAAGGAGCCTATTTTGAAAGTTTTTAAGGACTCAGTCATATTTCTTTTTGAACAAATTCTGTTTGAAATTTTTTCCTCTCCAAATGGAATTGTAAGCGCATAAAGCCCAAAAACGTGGTGTTTATGCAAATTTAAAAAATATATGTTTAAGAGTAGAGTTTATGCTAAACTCGAAAGAAGAAAAATAAATTTCAAAATGTTAAATAACCTCGAGTTTTTTGAACCACATAAAACATATTTTGTATCACTTCCCCTATGAAAATGCTTTTCGCTTGCCTAGAGAGCTTCATCTCGCTATAAGAGTTTTCTGAGTTGCTAAGAACTTATAAACTTGTCAAAAAAATGTAACCTTTGTTCCGATATTACAGGGCAGATTTAGAGAATAAGTGAAGCATCATAAATGGAAAGCCCACAAAAGCTTGGCATTTTAAAACTGGTGATTATACATTACTAATTCGTAACTACACAGTGTTTATGGTAACCCTGCCACCGATAACACAATGCTCACTTGTTTTGAATATTTCGTTGTGAGGAAGAAAATAATCGACTCACTCACAAAAATGGGAATGTATTTCGGGTAGTCTTTTTTGTACAAACATATTGCTTTCTTGATTTATAAATCAATTATAGTAAAATATTGTATACAGTTACGGGCAATAAAATAGAATCATCCATGGTACTAATTTTCCGATCTAAAAAAAATATGAATTTGGTTTAAATTCAACTAAGTTATATTTTCAGTATTTACTTCATATCAAGTGTTATTGATAGCAGTAAAAATATTGGAAAAAAACGATTCATAAATATTACAAAAAGAAAGGTAAAAAATATATTTCAAATATTCGAAGGACAAAAAAAATAGAATCAAATTTGTTTATATTAAACAAAAAAATATTTTTTTAAGGGAACTATGTATTCTTTATCGTCTAATACAGATGCACATCTTCTAGGCATAGACCTAATTAAACTACCGAAAGTGTTCTGTGGAACAGAATACCAGACCTTTGTACCTTCTCGCAGAATTCTGTCTTAATTTTCGGTTTAACGCAATATTTTCCTTACCAATTTTCCTATAAGTTTTTGATTGGATTCAGTTCTGCTAATTGCTCTGGCCAAGCCATAACCCTAACACCATGATCTGAAAACCATTTTTTGCAAAACCCGAAGCATATTTCGGATCGCTCGCTTGTTGGAATTGCCAAAATGCAAGGCGAATTCCATTCAGCATTTGGGAGTATGACCTTATCTAAAACTTTAACGTATCCGCCATATATTTCTTGTTTTCTTGCTTCCAAAAAATAGGTCCCGAAACACAATATGAGAAACAATGCTAAACCATTATATTGTCGCCATGGGGTTTGAAGAACCTGGTCGTGTAGCGGATGCACATTGCTTTGTTTTTTTGGTTGCGGACTCACACCCAACTATCATTTCCTATCATATTAATTTTGAATTCAGACCATGAGATGTAGAACCATTTTTTTTTTTTTTTTTGAATTTTCAGTTTCAGTTCAGCCCTAATTAATATGTCGTTTACCAATTGAATACGATTGCATCTATGCCGTTTTCTCAGCATTGTCACCTTTCGGAACCAAGTTGCAAAAGCAATTTTTCTCCACAAGTTATCTTCTTACTGTTCTTGAAGAAATTGTTGCACATAATTCTTATTGATTGGCTGCAGAGGCCTTAAACCGACCGCGCATCGACAATATTGCAATATTTCGATCGACTTTCGCAGCAATTTTTTTGGGATCGGCCTGTTTTTCAATCATTTTTCGGAAATTTTAAGGCATCAAATACAAATTTTAGAGACATATTCTATATGTTTGCAATTTGCCTTTACGCGTGACCCATTTCTTGAAAATTTTGAACGCACAATCTTTCCTCCTCTGAACAATGTTTTGCTCGACCCATTTTTTTTTAATAAATTCATAATTGATACAATTATTCATTCTACAGATCTAATTAAGTTAATATAACTACTTATTAAAAGAGTTAAAAGAGTGGTTAAAAAAGTTGTTACAAAATTAGTATTTTTCTAAAATTGTGTGAAAAAATATAAATAAAAAGCCATATACAATATTTATAGATACTAACTCATTATTATAGATATCAAAATGGAGAAGGACCTGTTCGCTTTATCCAATTAGATAAACGACTGGCGCGCTGTTGTTAACTCGGCTATAATCGCTCTACGCCAATTATCAATTATTTAACATAATGACGATGTTATTTGAGTTATCATATTTTCTAAATGGTAACTGTTAAATAAAAAATGGTGTTGCCATATCAAAGACGCATACAAATATTACTTAATAAATGTTGATGATCTTCATTAGAAAAATAGTTCCTTATTACGAGGGCTGCTATATATATTCTGGCCTAGGGCAACACTAAGTATTGCCAGGTGCAATCTGACATTTCCATTGGAAAGTTTGACATTTTTTAGCATAACATCACTCAGAACGTTTTGTCATTTAATCGTGAATTGTTTTATTTACAGGGAATTAAAAAATTCATCTCGGCCAAAAAATGGAATTAACTCGTGAAAATTTTCGTGCGATCATTTTTCACAACTTTCGACGTGGATTATCACGACAAGAGTGCATCGATGAACTAAAATCTTTGTATGGCTATGAAGCACCATCCTATAGCACTGTGAAAAACTGGTACAACGAATTCAATCGTGGCCGACGCTCGCTCAAAGACGAATTCCGTGAAGGTCGTCCAAAAACAACCGTTGTGCCAGAAAACATCGATGCCGTATGTGAACTGATAATGCAAGACCGTCATGTAACATACTTTCAGATAGAGGCATGCCTATGCATTTCTCCCACCAGCATACATTCGATATTGCATGAACACCTGGCCGTTAAAAAGGTTTGTTCTCGTTGGATCCCGCACAATTTGACAATCGCTCAAAAAAAGGCTCGTGTGGATTGGTGTAAAGAAATGCTGAAAAAATACGATCGCGGTGCTTCAAAAGACGTTTATAAGATCGTCACAGGTGACGAATCATGGATCTATCCGCAATCGACAAAAAAAAACAAAAAAAAAAACCGTTTTCGTTGATAAATATGCCTATTTACATTATTAGGCCAGAAATATTGTTTATATGTTGTTATAAGTTTGTAACACCCAGAAGGAAGCGTCGGAGACCCTATAAAGTATATATCGGGTGATTTTTTAAGAGCTTGATAACTTTTTTAAAAAAAAAAACGCATAAAATTTGCAAAATCTCATCGGTTCTTTATTTGAAACGTTAGATTGGTTCATGACATTTACTTTTTGAAGATAATTTCATTTAAATGTTGACCGCGGCTGCGTCTTAGGTGGTCCATTCGGAAAGTCCAATTTTGGGCAACTTTTTCGAGCATTTCGGCCGGAATAGCCCGAATTTCTTCGGAAATGCTGGCTTATTTCTGTAGACTTTAGACTTGACGTAGCCCCACAAAAAATAGTCTAAAGGCGTTAAATCGCATGATCTTGGTGGCCAACTTACGGGTCCATTTCTTGAGATGAATTGTTCTCCGAAGTTTTCCCTCAAAATGGCCATAGAATCGCGAGCTGTGTGGCATGTAGCGCCATCTTGTTGAAACCACATGTCAACCAAGTTCAGTTCTTCCATTTTTGGCAACAAAAAGTTTGTTAGCATCGAACGATAGCGATCGCCATTCACCGTAACGTTGCGTCCAACAGTTTGAAAAAATACGGTCCAATGATTCCACCAGCGTACAAACCACACCAAACAGTGCATTTTTCGGGATGCATGGGCAGTTCTTGAACGGCTTCTGGTTGCTCTTCACCCAAAATGCGGCAATTTTGCTTATTTACGTAGCCATTCAACCAGAAATGAGCCTCATCGCTGAACAAAATTTGTCGATAAAATATTCCGGCCGAAATGCTCGAAAAAGTTGCCCAAAATTGGACTTTCCGAATGGACCACCTAAGACGCAGCCGCGGTCAACATTTAAATGAAATTATCTTCAAAAAGTAAATGTCATGAACCAATCTAACGTTTCAAATAAAGAACCGATGAGATTTTGCAAATTTTATGCGTTTTTTTTAAAAAAAAGTTATCAAGCTCTTAAAAAATCACCCGATATATAAATGATCAGTATGTCGAGCTGAGTCGATTTAGCCATGTCTGTCCGTCTGTCTGTATATATACGAACTAGTCCCTCAGATTTTAAGAAATCATTTTGAAATTTTGCAAACGTCATTTTCTCTTCAAGAAGCTGCTCATTTGTCGGAATTGCCGATATCGGAGCACTATAACATATAGCTGCCAAAACTGAACGATCGGAATCAAGTTCGTGTATGGAAAACTTTCACATTTGACAAGATATATTCATGAAATTTGGTATAGATTATTTTCTAAAGCAAAAATGTAATATCGGAAGAAATTGTGCAGATCGGCTCAATATAGCATATAGCTTCCATACAAACTGAACGCATAGTTACTAACAGAAATGCACCTGTGAAGGGTATTTAGCTTCGGTACAACCGAAGTTAACGTTTTTTTCTTGTTTTTTAGACTTTTTCTTTCTCATCGTCTATACCGGCAAATGACTTGCATTTTGTTATCATTGTTCAAACACGTTTCTATACTACGCTGGTTGTCAAACTGTTGAAAATCAATTAACATATTAACATTAATTGATGATTTCAAAGATGATTAAATTGTCAATTGACACTTGCTGTTGAGCACACGTATTAGCGAAAAGCGGAAATTTATTGTAAATATATTTAAAAAAAAACTCTCTTTAAGATGTTATATGTATGTATATAGAATATTAATGCGACAGCGTGCGAGCGTAGTGCAGCACAAACAAAAAAGCAGGTCCAAGTTGAGTTGAAGAAATAGTTTCGCCGGCACTTCGACACGATCTGTTGCACAAACAATACGGGCACACAACTGCATGCAGACGATGCATAAATTAAGTGCTTAACTTGGTATGTACGGTGTGTGCAGGTCAGCCGTGTGTAGGTGTGCGGTAAACAATTTTTTCCTTTACCGTATGACATTGACTTTGAAATAATATTATTCGAGCGTTCGTGTTATTGCCATTTAATTGCTTCATTTCATTTTACTTTTCGGTTTTTCGCCGCTTCGCCCTTTTTTGGTCAAAAATATTTACATTGTTTTGTTTATTTTTTACTTTTCTTCTCATTTTCACGGCGTATTCTGTTGTTGTGATCTGCTCCTGGTTAAATTATCACAAACTGTTTTTTTGTTCTTGTTATTGTTGTTGTTTGTGGTATGTAATTATGATTTCAAGCCAATCGGACAAGTTTTTTCAAACAATTTACGCATGCGGAAATGAATTTCTGATTCGTATTAAAGAACTGTTAAGTTAATTTGGCAGCTACACTCTGAACAATTTATAAGGAAGTGTAAAAAAGCTCAGCGATTGCGCAAAGATATACATAAACGATCAACGCATACTTCTTTCTTGTTTAAAGAAGCTGTAGTTCAACTAGTTTTGGTATTTGTTCGTTATTAGGCGAGCAACGAGTTCGAAACACAAAGGCTTTTCAAGATCCATAAATATAAATCCATAATCCATAAATAAAACAAATATAAAATTAAGACTTTTTTAAGAGCATAAAAAAATATTTCAAGAGAAACTCATCACTTATAGGAAGAAGGTTGCAGAAGCAAGGCCCAATATCTGTCAATATTAAATAGCACAACTATCAGACTGCTTTGACTAACAAGTGGCCCTTATGTTTAGCAATAACCAGTTGGTGTCAGCCGCGGTTGTCTGGCAGATTTATTGATTCACTTGTTCTACAAAGAATGCTTGTCGGAATTATTTATTACAATCGGAAGAAGTGACTCATGCAACGAAGATTACCGAATTTAAATTTTCCTTCACTGACTTTTGAGCTTTACTAAGATAGTTTCTTTGTTATCGATTACTATAAATTTTGCTTACTTCATTAGTAAATATTGAGCGCTATAAAAATTGTGCTTCTGCGGGTGTGACGTAAACACTGAATACCATTAAAGATATTACATTAAGAATTCAAATTACAAAAACTATTGAAAGTATTAAATAAAAAATGTCTCATACATGTACTATACTATATAGATATGTACTTGTGGAATTTAATTTTAGAATTTTCAAATTTTAATTTTTAAAAACTCTAAAGCAAAATCTGTTATATGCATACAATGTGATATATACCTACGGTATTTTATTTTAGAATTTTTTAATTTGAGTAAACAGGTGGAAACCCTTAAAATCTGCCACATTATTTTTTATTTGTGTATTTCATGCCCATCTTACAATTTTACATTTATTTTATGCATTTGAATGGAGTAAGTGAATACAAAATTTTAGCAGGTGGCAATACTTTTCAAAAATATTTTGTTGTGTAAGCTTTATTAAGTCTCCTTGAAGTAATAAATCGTTTTCTTACCAGCTTTTTTAAATTCAACTCTCTACAAAAAATATTTTCCACTATTTTTAAGGGGGTATTCTGGTCTAGAAGCATGAATTTCAGGTAATTTTTAAAGTGTCGTAAAAAAAGGCAATTAATATTTTTAGTATCCATTTTTTTTATTAGTTATTTGTTAATTTTAGAAGAGTACAGAAAAAAATTAAAAACTAAAAAAAGTAAAAAATTTCAAAAATTATGAGCTGACGAAGTGGGGGGTCTCTAAAAATTTCCACGTGACCATAACCATGATTTCAACCCTCCTAGTTATCTGAAACCAAAAAAAAAAGATTATTAATCTAGAATAATGTCGCAATGGCCGGAACTACGGAAAAGTGAGAAAATTTTTTTTTCACAAAATGGCAACTGCCTGAAAAAAAGTTTTTTTGGATCACTTTTTCTGACTATTTCGAATTTTTTTAAAATAATAAAAATAAAAATTTGGGGATGGGGCTAGTTCCAACCATAGACAAGCCTATAAAGAAGACTTTATAAAAATTTCAAGTAAATCGGTCCAGTAGAACCTGAGAAATTTTGAGAAAAACGCGTTTAAAGTTTCGCGTCTTTTGTTCGATTAGTTCCGGCCGAACCAGTTTGGATTTGAATTTGAAAAATCCTCTTGTCCACATATTCTTAAATAGTTAAAATTTAATCATTTATACAATTGTTAGGGTCTTTTGAAAAACCGAAACCGTTATATAACGGGTTTGTGCATACAAATACACCTATAACGTGATTAAGTGCTTTAAATGTTATACCTAAAAAGTGTTAGATATACCTTTGAAAATGTAAGTTAAACTGTTATACGCAATTCAATATTATTTTAAGCCTAAAACTATGCAACGGTTTGTTAAATTTATTATAACTACGTTGTATATGCATATGTACGTTGACACTCAAACTATAAACAAACCCTGAGCAGGGCATATTAAGTTTGCTCCAAAGTTTGTAACACCCAGAAGGAAACGTCGAAGACTCCATAAAATATAATAATGGGTTGTCAAAAAAGTCTTGCGGTATTTTTATTGAATTTTTGTTTTTTATTGAAATTGAAATGAATTTTTGATGACTCATGCCCAGCTCTTGACCGATGCTACGGCTGCTACTATGCCGGTCTCTTTCGACCAATTCAGCGATTTTATCGCAATTTTCGACGACAGGCCTTCCGGAGCGTGACGCATCTTCGACCGCCTCTACACCAGAATGAAAACGTTGAAACCATCGTTGTGCGGTGGAAATGGAAACTGTATCGGGTCCATAAACTGCACAAATTTTATTGGCGGCTTGAGATGCATTTCTGCCTTTATCGTAGTAGTACTGTAAAATATGCCGTCTTTTCTCTTTATTTTGCTCCATGTTTGCGACGCTATAACTCACGAACGACTTAAAAGAAACGACAATCAATCAAACACGTGTTAGCGCGTGAAATGAGCTTTCCAAAAAGGTATAGCATGACCCGATGCGACGAATAAAACTAGTACTACGCGCTTTCAGCGCCAACTAGCGAAAATACCGCAAGGCTTTTTTGACAACCTATTATAATAAAATATAAATAGAAAAATAGGAGTGATCACATGAGAAAAACGAATATTTTATTTTTCATTAAAAAAATGTTTTTTTTTAATTTTTCCACATAAAAATGGGAGTATTTAAGTAATGCGATACCGTTCTAAAATTTTAACTTATAAAAATTATATTCCAAAATTTCACAGAATAATAAAATAATTAATATTCCGTATAATAACATCGGCTTTTTAACACAGCATCAACACATATGTATGTTCCAGACATGGAACGTTTTATTGCTGTTCCTTTCCAAGCCTCTTTCACTACCTGCCATTAATCTCGCGAATCGGTTGGTTTCTCTTCAGCTACTCTTTTCTTGATATCGATTCACATGTTTTCTAGGGGGTTGAGATCAGGTGACTGAGCAGGCCATCGCATAATCTTAACGATTATTTTGCGCACTTGCTGGTATGTTTAGGGTCATTATCCCATTGATATACCCATATCAGTGGCATATTCCATGAAGCATATGGTAACATTAGCTCATCTAATATTTTGACATACGCCTTCAATTAAGTGAATTGGACCTCTATGTGAAAAAAAATTTCATACCATAATTTTGGCGCCGCTATGTTTAGCGGGTTTTGTTGTAAAACGGGGATTATATTCTGAGTTAGGGGGACGCCGGACAAAGTTCGCCTGGAACCTGTACTACTAAATAACTCAATTTTGGATTCGTCTGACCACAATATGTTTCGTCATTTAGCCACGGGCCAGGAGCCATGCTTTTTTGCAAATTGTATGCGGTCTCTCACGTGTTTCTTTTTGAGTAGCGGTACTTTTCGTGGACTTGTGGCAATAATTTGTTCTGCACCAAACACCTACGAACAGTTTCAGTATTAAGGGATCGTCTCAGTGTGAAATTTTCGAAAATCGATATTTTTTTGTTGCATTATCGGATAGTATACATTTACTGTAATAAACATTCTTTCAAATTTTGAAATCAAAATTCGAATTATTACGGTCGATATGGCGTTTCTTGTAGAATGGGAGCAGATTGGGGAACACTGCAACTCAGAATATCGTTCTTCAAAACGGTTTCCACTTCCAAAGTAAGAGTTTTGAAGATATCTAGTTCAAATAACAGATAATATTTTTAACTTCATTCTTTATGGCGCTATGGAAGCTTTTTTTTGAAATCTTCCCATATGTTTTTACGAAAAACTGTCGAAACACAGGGCCAGATTCGGTACTTTTTGTTCAAACTGCCGCTATTTTATCAAATTTAAATAGAAAAAAAAACCTTCTATAGCGCGATAGCGACTTTCCAGCAGATTAATTATCTTTTTTAAATTTTTGTTATAAAAGGTCTGTCGCAAAAGAAACAGAACTTTTTAAATATAACTCTTTCTGGTGGCGCCACCTATTGATGGGTATATGAAATAAAAAGTTTGATCTCTTGTTGACATTTCGTAAAAATTTTAAGACAATTGGATAACTACAATCGATGTTATCGATCAAAAAGTGACAGCAGCTTTTGGTCATCGGTCGTAAAATGCAAAGAGAAAATATTAAATTTTGTTTCAAACTTGGGAAAACGTTTACTGAAACATTTCAAATGATAAAAAAAGTTTATGGTGATCAGTGCCTATCCCGTAGTAATGTGCATGAGTGGTTTAAGCGATTCTAAGAAGGTCGTGAGGACCTCTGTGACGATCAGAAGTCGGTCGTCTTCAGAAGTCAAAAATAAAGACAATGCTGATTTGTTTTTACGATTCCGAGGGTATTGTACACCGAGAGTTCGTCCCACCTGGCCAAACGATTAATGCTGTGTTTCTCCTTGGTGTTATGAAGCGTCTTTTGTCACGCATTCGTCGTGCTCGACCACAATACCGTGAGACAGGGTCCTGGCGCCTGTTGCACGATAATGCGCCGTATCATCGGTCGACGCTTGTCACTGATTTTTTGACAAAAAGCTCCATATTAACCATTAATCACTAACCCTACTCACCTGAACTGGCACCCTGTGATTTTTATCTATTTGGAAAACTTCATTTGCCCATGAAAAGGACACTGGTTTCAGGACATTTCAGCTATCCAAAAGGCGACGACCGATATTCTCAAGAGCATTCCGAAAAATGACCTTAAACACTCATTTGAAATGCTAATTGACCGGGCTAAACGCTGTATCGAAGCACAAGGAAACTACTTTGAATAAAAAAATATAACTTTTGAAAAATATAAATTTTTTTTTTTTTTTTTTAACAGTCCTGTTTCTTTTGCGACAGACCTTGTAAATATATTGTATGATGAACTGAGTTGATTAAGCCATGTCTATGCTTGCCGCAAACTAGTCCTTCAGTTTTTGAGATATGCTACATTATCTGAAGAAATTTTCCAGATCGGACCACTATAGCATATGCCTAGCATGGAAACTGAACGACCAACACAACTTCTGGTAAGGAAAACTTTTTTACTTGACAAGACATCTTCGCGATATTTTGCATAGATATTGTCCAAAGCAGCGCTACAATAACTGAGGACTACATTTTCAGATCGCACTACTATATCATTTAGCTGTCATACAAACTGAAAGATCTCAATAAACTTCTTGTATGGAAACTTTTTCATTTGTGAAGGCTATTCTAGCTTCTTATGTTTATTTGAAGTTGTGCAAAAAAAGTTAATTACTATATTTCCATATTTGTAAAAAAATTTCATTACTTAATATTATTGTTATGAATGTTCAAAAGAATCACATTTACAAAATTGTGACATGATAATCAATGAATATTATTACAGACAGCTCAGAGGCCTTTTCAATGCATTGAATCCCAACTCCTTATACATATATATGCTCATATGCATATACATACATGCATACGCATAGGCATACTAAACTGCTACTCCATACTCCTTGCCGCAAATGTCATTTGTCAATGCAACTCCCCGGTGAGCATTTAAATGTCGTGCCATTTACATACATTTCAAGCCAACAATGCGCAACGAATTCAACGCCCAACAAGTTGTGAAATTAATGCAAACAAAACAGGACTTCATTTGGCGCAAAAAGGAAGCCACACATTCATTTGTTCAAGTGGTACTTTTGTCGAAAATGGGAAATCGTTAATTAAAAACCACAGCGAGGCGTACGACAAATTTCAATAAACAAAGGAAACGCTTAAGGAATCGCTTACAATTGCACATACATCTCTATGTATATGTATATATGTATATATATACAGTTTGTGTGTTTATATATATGCAGTATGTTCGCATGTTTGTGTGCGCTGCATTTCGAGAGTTGCCTAGGTGGGAGAGTTGATGCAGTGCATTCTAAAGTGGCAGGCGATGGAAAACAAAATGTGTACAAAAAGTGCAAGCCTTAAATGGATGGAGGGAAAGAGTATATTATGAAGAAAGAAACAAGGAGTTAGTAGAAGTTCATAGAAATGGAGTTGTACTTGATGGCTTCAAATAAATGTTGCACACAACTTACAAACACATATTTGTATATTAGGGTGATTCAAAAAAAACAAGTAAGGAAGGGCTAAGTTCGGGTGTCACCGAACATTTTATACTCTCGCATGATAAAGTGATAATCGAGATTTCATTATACGTCATTTACATATTTTTCAAATGCCGTATTTTTGTAAAGTTTTATTCCGCTATCATCATTGGTTCCTAATGTATATATTATACAGAAAAGGCATCAGATGGAATTCAAAATAGCGTTATATTGGAAGAAGGCGTGCTTGTGAACCGATTTCACCCATATTTCGTACATGTCATCAGGGTGTTAAGAAAATATTATATACCGAATTTAATTGAAATCGGTGGAGTAGTTCCTGAGATATGGTTTTTGGCCCATAAGTGGGCGAGGCCACGCCCATTTTCAATTTTTAAAAAAAGCCTGGGTGCAGCTTCCTTCTGCAATTTCTTCCGTAAAATTTAGTGTTTATGACGTTTTTTGTTAGTCGGTTAACGCACTTTTAGTGATTTTCAACATAACCTTTGTATGGGAAGTGGGCGTGGTTATTATCCGATTTCTTCCATTTTTGAACTGTATATGGAAATGCCTGAAGAAAACGACTGTGTAGAGTTTGGTTGACATAGCCATAGTAGTTTCCGAGATATGTACAAAAAACTTAGTAGGGGGCGGGGCCACGCCCACTTTTCCAAAAAAAATGCGTCCAAAAATGCCCCTCCCTAATGCGATCCTTTGTGCCAAATTCCACTTTAATATCTTTATTTATGGCTTAGTTATGACACTTTATAGGTTTTCGGTTTCGGCCATTTTGTGGGCGTGGCAGTAGGCCGATTTTGCCCATCTTCGAACTTAACTTTCTTATGGAGCCAAGGAATACGCGTACCAAGTTTCATCATGATATCTCAATTTTTTTACTCAAGTTACAGCTTGCACGGACGGACGGACGGACAGACAGACATCCGGATTTCAACTCTACTCGTCACCCTGATCACTTTGGTATATATAACCCTATATCTGACTCTTTTAGTTTAAGGACTTACAAACAACCGTTATGTGAACAAAACTATAATACTCTCCTTAGCAACATTGTTGCGAGAGTATAAAAATTTCTTTTTCGTTTGGTACTCGGAAAAACAGGTTCCTAGACACCTCTAAGAAAGCCTCTCCAGATTTTGTAGCAAATTGAATGCTCTACAAAAAGGTCTATTATGATTTTTTCGTAAACCCAAACGTTTAAAAGATATTAACAGTTAAAGTTTGATTATTTTTGGGAAAATTTTTTTTTTCTTATGAATTTTATAACTCAATGAAAAAAAATTATTATGAATGATGAAACTTATAGGCTTTCTTAGAGGTGTCTAGGAACCTATTTTTCAGAGTACCAAACGAAAAAAAAATTTTTTTTTTTGATCCACCTTAATATGCATTGATGTTTGACGATGAATATCTCGTAAACGCTTAACTTAATCGAAAAATCATAAGAGACCATTTTTATAGAGCAGTAAATTTCCTACAAAACTTTGAGTTTCATCATTCATAATAATTTTTTTTATTGTATATGTATGTATATTAGGAATGTACTTATGTGCGTATTTGAAACCAACCATGCAAGTGCGCATTAGGGTATTCTGTTAAGAGTATTTTAATTTTATTTACAATCAGAGTGTAAAAAACTACAAGAAGGTGCTACAGAGCATTAAGAAATTCTTTAGTTGTCGGTAACCACTTTATGCTTTAAGCTTTCATAAAAAATTAGAAGTTCAATCTTTATATTTTTCTCTCCAACACCAATTTCTATCCGCATCCAACTAGAACAAAACTCGATATTTTTTCAATTTTATATATAAAAAGCTTGAAAAAGGCGTGGTGGTAATTTTCTTTTTTTGGTAAACAATGCATACTCAAGAATATACTAAGGCACAAAAATAAAAAAATGTAAAAAAACGGAACAAAACACATTCGACTTAACAGAAGCAAATTTCGTCAAAATATTTTGTCAAATAAAAAAGCCTTACATACAAAAACTTAATTCTGGTGGATAATTTTGTATGGTCACCTTGATTTTTAAGCGGCTTTGGCGTGTTTTTTTTTTTTTTTGTTTTTTTTCCCCTCCATTCCGATGATTGTTGACTTGGTTGAATGTCAAACTCTTAGACCCATGTCTCATAGGCAATTATAATACTCTCCATGAATGTAGGATCGGAAGCATGTCCAAAGAGACTAAGCAGCATGTCCAAAGAGACCCGTTTAGGATACCCTTTTTGAAAAAAAATTGATCTTTATTTGGACGAATCGCGCTAGAACGCGTTTTATACCTAAAATATTAACCAAAATTAGTCGAACGGACTCGCGAGAGATGTCGAGCTCTCTTGCCATCTCTCTAACACTTGCCTTAGATTTTCAAGCACCACATCCTTCACTTTTTTAATATTTTCATCAGTTGAAGAGGTCGAAAGTCGTCCAGAACAAGGCATGTCTGCAACGATCTCTCGGCCATCTGTGTGCCATTTGTAGGTATTTTTGATAAAACTGAATCGTCGCAAGCCTTTTCTAACATTCGCAATGCTTCCGTGCACCAAATTTGGTTAGAAATATTAAATTTGAGATAAATTTTTTGTTTGATATTTTTATCCGTTGTAACAATCGCAACGCACTACTGAGGTGTACCGACTTAAGCAGCTGCTATACCCAAACTGATTGACAGATCGCGCTCATATTTGGCTTAGTAATTAAAGACAGTCCTACCAACTTAGCAAAATATATAACTACGATTTCTGGGTGCTTTTTTGTCACAATATATTCTACTTATATAGTGTTCCAACAATGAGCAACTCATTGGAAAGAAAACAACGCGTATATACAGACGGCCACGCTGATTATTTATACTCGTATACATATATACTTTTTAGGATGTTCCGATGTCCTCTTGCATTTGAGCGCTGAAGATCCAGTAAACGCTGTTCAACAACAAGAACTTGAGCGACTATGAGAATTCTTCTAGCCCAAAGTGAAAGTGAGAGATCCTCGCCGCTATTTAGGTGTTCTGGCTGGACACTGTTCAATATGTTCATAAGCGGTGCAGCTAAATATTTTGTCGAAGGCTCTTGGCCAGTGCAATAGGGAAGCAGGCGAAATGGAATCATCTTGGCACTTTCTCCTCCGGCTTTTGCCAAACTGAGACTGACACAGCTTTGGCAAACCCAGCGAAGTTCTAAAAAGGCTAAAACCTATCTTTGATGAAAAATTAATTCTATCGCCATAGTTCAGTTTCTGAAACATTCAAAACAATGGAGCAAATTCATGGAATAACAGCAAATAGATAGCTCCCTTGACATTGCGCAGGCCGTCGACAAGTTGCCTTATGCAAAAACTAAATTTATGTATGTCTAGTGAGGATTGTCTTGTCTGTCCTAGAAACATATATCACCTCAACATTTTCCCACGTAAAATGGATTCTCTAAACTGAATGAAATTGAAACAGGTGCCACAGGGAAGTATTTTTGACTCTTTCTGTATACAATAAAGCCTTCTTTATCATCAAAATCTGCAATATGCAGTCAACTCCATAGTCTATTGTACTAAGAAAGAAAATTAAACACTGGCAAGCCAGTTCATGTGAATAATTCCGTATGCCAATATAGCCAAATATCTTGGCATTCCGCTAGAGGCTAAATTCCCCGGAAAGTGTACATTATGATGAAAAGAATTGAACTTATTCTAAAATTTTCAAAAATTGAGTGGCTAATTGGGCGAAGGTCAAACCTGTCCAAACATTGTTGTTATCAATTCAAAAAATGTTTCATAAAACAAAAAAACAATTTTTCGTTAGACGCTTGACAGTTGTAATTTTACGATTCTTTAAAGTGGAGTAAGCCCTTATACCATGTGTTTTAAAAGATTAGATTACATTTAAGCATTTCAAAACCCAACAGTGTTCTTACTGCCGTTGAAAAGATTAAAAACAGCTGTTTTTGACATTCAAGAATTTATATCGCTCAATATTTATCAAAAGAAAACATTGTCATATAGTATTTTGTAATAAAAGCCGTATTCTTTTAAATATATTCCATATAATGGATATAATGGACGCATTTCTTCATTTGGGAAGTCGATTTTCAGCAGAAATTAGATTCATTGCTCTAATAAAAATTTGTTTATTTACATTTTTTCCTTTTTGTAGTGTCTAAATCAGCTGTGATAATGTAATAGATTTCCAATGCTGCCAAGTAGATGGCGCAAAATCAGAGTCGCGCAGAGAGATTTAGCGTGGATCAGTTTCAAATCACTCCGATGAAGTGATTTTGAACTGTCATTTTTGTATGGCGAAATCTTGATTAATTTATAAGATTAGTGGGATAAACCACTCAACAGCCGAAATCGTGTGATTAAGTGTCGGTCTGAACATGGTATTACGGTTTAAAATTGAATCACGATGGAAATTAAAAAAAATATGAGTCACCCTAATTCCTAAGTATGTATATATGTATATATATATAAATTTTATAAGCATTCATAAATGCGTGCGCCCAAAATTATGCTAACTATTTCACAAAATCTCTATTCGCTTCGCGGCTTCGGAAGTGTTTATACATGGGCAAAAATTAATTGATTTATTTATTTTGAGATTAATGTGTAATTGCACCATGACCTTTGGTCATATGTATATTTACATATACATATACATATTTTTGTATTGTTGTGGTCACTGAAAAAATCGATTTTCACTCTGTCATCAAATTTTGAATTAACTTTCATCAAATAGACATAAACTCAAGCAAATGAAAATGAAAAATTGGAATGTTATCGCGCAAGTGGACAGATAAAAAGCAGCTTTCAACAAAATTAATATGCAACATTTCAACTCGCGCCCGCTTTCAACACAAAAATAAAAAAGTAATGCACGAGAAAAGCACCCTTAAAATACATAAAAATTTCACCACAAAATTCACTTTGTTTTTGCAGACGAGTGAACAAACAAACGAGTCGTGCGGATGCCCGTATGGCTTTCCCGTGACCAAAGTGCAAATGCCAGAAAAATGCAACACAACCACAGTGCGCCGAGTGGGGTGGTGAGGCGATTACGTGAATTGCATTACCTAAGGGGATAAATTTCATGCGATTAATGTCGAGTGAAAGTGGTGGCTGGCGTCATGGGAACAACGGCGATGACGACGGCGGCTATTTGAATAACCTGTACAATAGTAGATATGTAGAGGAAAATACGAACCAAAACAAAAAATAAAAATGAGAAAGAGTGAAGAAAGTGGATTATATAATATGTTCACCCTAAAGTCCAGTGTCGCTAAGCAATATAGGCAGTACAAGGGGTTGGTTTACTAAAACCGGAATACTGGTTTATTTCCAAATATGTTCTGATTTCGTTGCTCAACACGGTGGTGGTACAGTAACATGTTTTCTATTTAGTCTTTACATTTACATATACAAAAGTAACATTGCAGCACCACCAATATGCAGCGCTGCATTTTTATATATATATAAGCATACATATTTATGTTGTTTCTGAAGTCTATAATTTATAATTCCACCTCTTTTTGGCACAAACAAGTGAAACGAATTAAAACTGTAAAAATTATAAGGTGAGGCATAGATTTAGGCGAAAAGGCGTTAACCGGTAATTACAGACCGGCGTTGAATTGATTCGTTAACGGGTAAAAGCCTGTGACAGCGGTTAATGAAGCCTTCACTGCTCATGCAAACATATAAAACGTTTTTTTTTTTTTAATTTAAATTTAAAAACAAATAAAAACAAATTAATTAATTTTTTTTAATAATAAATAAAAACAGTATTCGAAAAAAATAAATATACAAACAAAATAAAAACGTAAACACAAATTAATAATTTTTTATAAAAAAAAATAATAATAATAAAGTATTGTTTAAACATTTTTGAAACATACGCAGGTTGCTTTCACACTTCGGGATTTGGCAACATTAGTGTTTCAATCTGGAAACTCATAAGTTTATCGAAAAGTTGGACAAATTTGCTGGTATGCATACTCAGAACGTTTTGACATACGAGCGCTAGTTGTGTTGTTTATAGTAACTTAAAATATTCTGCTCGACCAAAAAATGGAATTAAATTTCGAACATTTTTGCGCGATTATTTTTCAACTTTCGACATGAATTAACTAATGAACAGTGCATAAAAGAACTTAATTTTTGACGATGAAGCTCCTTCAAGGACCAGTGTTTAACAATGGTATGGTGAATTCAATCGAAGTCGTAGATCACTCTAAGACGACTTTCAGGAAGGTTATCCAAAATAAGTTGTTTCGGAAACTATTGATGTTTGACCATAACAAAAGTTATTCAGGTTGGATCCCACACAATTTGTCAATCAAAAAACGGCTTGTGTCGATTGGTCGGTAGAAATGCTAAAATAATACGATAGCGGTGCTTCCAAAGACGTCAGTGAAATCGTCAGAGATGATAAGATGTGGATTTACTTTTATGAGCCCGAAAGTAAAGATCAGTCGACTGTATGGGTGTTTCAAGATGAGCCGAATCTGACAAAAGTTGTTGGCGCACGAAGCATTTCAAAGCAAATAGTTGCCTCTTTTTTAGAACAACTGGATATATTAAAACCATACCACTAGAGAAAAGCAGCACAGAAAATTCTGAAGCCATCTGTTTGCCAGTTGTCTTTCCAGAAATCAGAAAAGCCAACTGCCGAAGACTTAACACTCTTCACCAAGGCAATGTAAACTTCTCACGCAGCGGCTGAAACATCCGCATTTTTGAGTACTCAAATCATCTATTTGATTAGTTATCCTCCATATAATCCTGATTTGGCCCCGATTGACTTCTTTCCGTCCGTAAAAAATAAATTAAGAGGTCAACGTTTTTCGACACCTGAAGAGGCGGTTGATGCGTTCAGAACGCATATTTCAGCGATAACGCAATCAAACACAAAAATATATAAATAAATCTTAATTGAGAATATTTTAAAATACAAAAAGCGATTTTCGATTTTTAAAATTCGTTTTTATTTTCTCGTATCCCGCAATGTAAAAGGCAACCTACGTAGAAGGAATAAGCACGACCTGATTTACTCGATTTTTTTGAAGTGTGATTTTTTCTGAAACTCAAGAGCTTCTATGAGCATGACATATCGATAAGTCTATAGGTTTCATAATTTCTATACCATATATTGAAATTATGTTTGTGTAATCCAGCACTTGAGTATACTTAATCCAATATAAGTTCATCATCAAGCTATACCCTACTGATTGTTTCGGCCAGAAGCCACTGCAATAAACTGGGAGGAGACGTACTTCTATGAAGTGCTACCTCTTCCAGGGAGGTGTTATTTCATACCAAGAGCAGAACTGCAATACTAGCGCTAAGTCGCTAAACAGAATGGGAACGAGTCTGATCTTCATTGCAATGTTGCGTTCTAGCCTTGGATCAATGGATCTCGCGTGTGCTTATCAGGCGTTGGTCGACGACCCAAGCCATCCAAGCAAGCCTGAAATTGAAACATCTCCTTAGTCTTACCTTAGGCGAACCAGAACATAGCCGAAACTGACATTTGCTGTCTCAACAAAAAATAGACTCAAAGCGCTTTGTCAAATGTTGAGGGTTTCATGATCAATTATATAGGAGTTTTAGGTACCTCAACGGACCAGGGTTCCATCTTAACGATTTTTTTAAATAAAAGAAAATCTCGAAAACGATTTTGTACAGCTGGGCACCTGATTTTAGATTATAGGTGCAATAAACCTTAAGTGGCGATATAAACCTCAAATAAATTATATTTTGTGCTATTTTATTCTATAGCTAACCGTTAATTGTAGCGATAGATTTCTAATGTTTTTGATATTTTTTCATTCTTCTTTTTTCTTCATGTTTTAATATATATGTAGGTTAAAAACATGTTTCAATAAAATATTATGATGAGAAATATCTGCATAAATTTTTCTCAACCTTAACATCTTCCATTTTTAGTTTCGTTCTCTGATTTGCCTCGCAATTCTGAGATGCTTCATACAAAATGTATGTGTTTATCAAAAAGTAATATATAAATATCTATAAATAATTGTATACAGTAGGTGCTGACGTGTTTAATACGATATTGCAGTATTTAATTTTCATATGTATTTAGTTTTCTTAAGTAATCTACTTAATTTTGATAAGAGTTAAGGTCACACAAGTTAGCAATATTTTCTCACCTCATTGTTTAAGTTCAAGAAATTTACAGTGGAAACGTACCTGCAAAAGAAATTAAAAAATATTAAATAAATTTGGTTTATCAACGATAAGATGAATTAAAAGTTATTTGCGTGTTCCCCTAAATTTTGTGCGATTGCAATTTTCGAGAAATACTGGAAGTGTTGTCATGTAGTCATATATCGTTTACGAATTGAAAAATGTTTCTTTGGGCAATCTACTCAACATTATTAATGTTTTAACTACGAATATTCTGTTTAGAAATATATATTTTTATTTATGATTTGTTTTTCTATTTTTAACACAATTTAGATATAATCTTTTAAGTTGGATCAAACTCAATACAGCGTGCTAAATTTTACTAAAATCGGTTCAGTGGTTTAGAATTTTACCTCGAACAAAACGTTATATATGTAATTTTTATATATACGTACATATGCATATAATAGGAGATAACGTTTTGTAAGAAATTGCTTAGAGAAATACCAAAGAATCACTAAAATTTCCCTCAAATTCCTTTGCCCGTAAATAATTTTTTTTTTAAACCAGTAAACCTTTCTCCAAAATATATTCTTATACAAGAGAAGTATTTTAAAATAGTTTCGAAATTAGTTGTAAAGTGGTTAGTTGTTAGGGGTTTGCTTTTCTTCCATAGAATAGATCATTCAGCAGAGTTCAATTCGAAATACTCCTATAGTTAAGAGTAGCCAAAGCGCATATCACTAATTTTCATAGGTGTTTTATTTCTGATCCCGCTAAATTAGACAGTTCTGAACTAGTGATATGATAATATCACCTTTTTCAGGCAACTTGCACAACTGTGATCACATTTTTAATTTTATCGTCAACTATTGATCAGTGATCAGTGAGAATCACTCCAACCAGGGAAAGATGAAACTTACTGCTATGACTCTGCATGGTGGCATAACACTAATGGGTAGTAAATACACTAAATGATGCATTTTGTGGTGAAGAAGAATCCATCTTCGGGGTTGGTTTTCCTTTTCGGATTCGGCTCATCTTGAAATACACATGCAGTGGACTGACCTTTACATTCGATCTCATACGCGTAAATCCACGTTTCATCAACTCTCACGATTTCATAGATGTATTTGGAAGCACCGCTATGGTATTCTTTTAATATTTCTCCCAACTAATCAACATGAGCCTTTTTTGAGCGATTGACAAATTGTGTGGGTTACTAAGTGAACAAATTTTTATATGTTCCGGATATTTTCCTGGAACCACAACTGCTTTTGGACGACCTCCACGAAATCCGTCTTGGGCTACGACCTCGATTGATGGAGCCATCAAAAAGGCCAAGCTTTAAGATAAAATTGTGAGTTGCCAGATCGCAATACTAGGGCTACCAAATCCCGAAATATGAAAGGTAACCTAAGTACCGTAATCTCAGATATTTAATGAAAAAGCTTACAATGGTCGGGAAGAAATAGAGAACCTGAAACTAAAGATGATGGACTGTTCCCAATAATAAACTTATATGTCCAACTTTTCTCTCAGACTTTGACACGTTCGTAAAAATATATAATAATACGCACTTTGAAAAATTGCCTTGCAAAGAGCCGAGATTAAACCCATTAAACATTTTTTTAAAAGTCAAAATTAAAATTATAAGTTTAATATGTTAATAAGACACCAAAACTAGTTTTTATGAGTTCCAAGCATTCAGCGCATAACATTACAGTTCTGCTTTAGGCCATCATTTCATATCATGCCCTTTTAGCGACCGAGTCATATCAAGTAATGGGGTTATTCATTTCATTTGGCTCCTACATATTATTTTTTAAGGAGCTGCATACATTAATTCATTGATCTCAGATGATAAAGCAGCTATGACTGACCATTATCGAGAAATAAGCGACTATGGGAGAAAGGTGTACAAATTTGGATCGGTATTTTTATTAAGCGCAGTCGCAGAAGTTATAGACACGAAAATCGATTCAACCAATAAATGATTACTAAAAAGCTAATATATTCGAAATTTTATTTCTATGTTAAAAAGCACCCTTTACATTTTTAAATATTTTACTTTTTCTGACTATTGATTCCAGACATATTTTGAAAAATGTACACGAATACTGGGTATTTTCCGATTATTTTTGATACGAATACATTGTGACAAAAAAGCACTAGTTGTAAAACGCAAACTATTTAATTACTCATCAATATTTATTTTGTCGCCTTCAAAGTAATCCCACGGAGCCCAATCTGGTGAATACGGTGCTTGATCGTTTGTATTCATTGCGTTTTTGGCTTTAAATTCGGCCACAATCGTGGCTTGATGCGATGGTGCATTATCATCATGTAAAATCCATAATAGTTCTTCGACAATTCCGGCCGGTTTCGACAGATGTTCCAACGCAAAGCCCTCAATACAGCAAAATTGAACTCCTTATCGACCGGAACAAATCCATGATGCTCTAAACCACGAATATAGAAAAAAACAATGAGCATCACCTTGGTTTTTGAGCGGCTTTGGCATGGTTTTTTTGGTTTCGGCTTGCTTTTTCCCTCCATTCCGATAATTGTTGACTTGTTCGAATGTAAAATTCATAAACCCATGTTTCATCGGCAGTGATGCTCTCCAAGAATGTTTGATCGGAATACGCACAATCAAGCATCTGCAAGGAGACCTGTTTACGATAATCTTTTCGAAAAAAGTTCAGCTTTATCGGGACGAGTCGAGCAAGAACGCGTTTCATACCCAAAATATCCACCAAAATCATTCGAACGGATCCGCTAGAGATGTCGAGCTCTCTTGTCATCGCTCTATTACACCTTTTTAATATTTTCATTAGTTGAAGAGGTCGAAGGTAGTCCAGAACGAGGTATGTTTTCAACGATCTCTCGTCTTTGAAGGCTAGGTACCACTCGCACGCTTGTGTAGTTTATAAAACTGAATCGCTGTAAGCCTTTTCCAACACTCGCAACGATTCCACACACGAAATATGGTTACAAATACAAAATTTAAGATTTCGATATTTTGTGCCGACTTAAGCAGCTGCTGTAAACAAACTGGCTGACAGATCGTGCTCATATTTGACGCAGTATTTAAGAATAGCCCTACCAACTTAGAAAAATACATTTGTTTGAAATATCATTTACCCGGGAACTTAATTACAATTTCCGGGTGCTTTTTTGTCCCAATTATGTTTAGATATGTACATGGTAGGTAGGAGTGCAGCCCTATCGGGCTCAATTAGCACTTGATGTGTCATTTTGATACACTGCTCGTAGAACCTCCTGTATCTGCTATTATGTTTCACTTCCTCTCTCAAACCATTTTGAGGTTTCGATGAAAGTACTTACATATGTCCGATATGCTTTTAGTGGAAATCCATCCAAGGTTTGGTGCTTGATGGATTCCAAGTGTTTTGTGTCGGATCTGTGCTAAAACTGGCATTCGCAGAGAAAATGGAAGATTGTTTCCTTGTTCCCTGCTACTCCGCAGCCACGGCAGATGTCATTGTAGGGCATACCCATTTTGGATGAGTGTTCCCCATATGGCCAGTGCCCTGTTGTGGTTACTCTGTGAATACTTTTTCTTGACCTATTTAGTAAGTCGTTGATTCTTTTCCTGTCATATGTTGGCCATAATTGTTTAGTTATGACGCATTTTGTAATGTTTTTCCACCTGTTATTTGCAACTTGTTGAAATTGTCTATTGATCTCTCCTTTGATCGATCCTAGCGGGCTTGGTATTAGCTCCGCCTCGGATTCGTTGAGGAAAGCTCCTGCCTTTGCCAACTCGTCTGCTTTTTCGTTACCGAAAATGTTCCTGTGGCCGGGAACTCAGATCAAGTTTAGTTGGAGTTTGTCTTTTATTGAGCTTAGTGCTCTCTTACAGTTGTTAACTACGCTGGAATTTGTCATGGGTGAAGACAAGGCCAGGAGCACCGCCTGGCTATCCGTAAATATAGTTGCTTTATTTATATTCCCGTGGTTTTCTAATAGAGCTTCGCAGGCTTTTTCTATGCCTAGTACTTCTGCTTGGAAGATGCTAGCCGTGTTCGGTAGACGTATAGAGAGGGATATGCCTAGATCAGCGGAGAATACCTACCTACCGTGCCTACTTCGCAGTCCATTTTGGACCCATCGGTACAGACTCTCCTATTGAATCTCTTCTCCATTCTCGTCTAGATGGTATCCTCACCTGGAAGTGTCTATTGAAATCCAGCTTTTGGAGAATGTAGTCTGATTTATTAATGGTGAGCTTGTTTAGGATTACACTATGTCCGTAGTTTTGCTGATTCCAACCTCCCAATTCTTTTATTCTTATCGCCGCAATAGCTGCTGTTTTGTGAATAAAAATGTCCATTGGTAATTGATGCAGGATCACATTATCAGTCGGATGTATTGTTTGTCTTACATTTAATTTTTTATGATGTATTGTTTGTTTAGCGCTGGCCACCATACCAGAGCTCCATATGTAAGTATAGGTCTTATGACAGCTGTATACATCCACATGATTATACTTGGTTTGAGGCCCCAATTCTTGTTGACAATTCTCTTACAAGTATAGTAGGCCATGTATGCTTTGTTTATTCTTTTTTCTATATTTATCTTCCAGGACAGTTTGGTGTCAATCTCCACCTCCAAGTATTTTGCTGTGGGGGATAGAGTGAGTGTTGTACCGTTTAGTACCGGAAGTTGAAAATGAGGTATTTTGATTCTGCTTATGAATAGCATCAGTTCTGTTTTGTTCGGGTTAACTCCTAGTCCTTTGTTTTTAGCCCATGCGTTTAACCTTCGAAGTGTTCACACAATGTTGTCAATCATTTGATAATACAGCAAATTAATTACGGCGATGACTGTCAGATTGTCAGCAATAAGACGCTCCTAAAAGACCTGATAAAGCGTTTGTCAAACGAAACCATTGACTGTCACCACACACTAAAACACATACATTTTAATACCCTGAACAGGGTATATTAAGTGTGTCACGAAACTCATGCTGCCACACAAATTGAACTATCAAACTCAAGTTCTTGTATGGAAACTTCTTATATTGTGATGTTTCGATGCAGCCGGAGTTAACGTTTTTTCTTGTCGTAATTGCAATGCGCATTCGTGCGAGTACAATGCGGCGGCAAATTACTCTTAAATTCAAGATCACTTCATGGACAAATGGTAGGTCGGCGTCAAAAACAACAAAAGCTGCACCAACTGGCTTTACATACAAACAACGCCAGCAAACAAGTGCAGCATTGCAAGTCGAGCGGGGGGTGGAAGAAACAGAAGTAATCAAATGAACTATCGATGGTTGTCACATGTTTACGAGCCATGAGAAATCGCACAACCGGTTTGGAAGGCGCGTCGTTGGACCACGATGGACAGGTGGGCAATCAGCAGCTAGATGGACAGGCCAACAAAAATGCGGTATGTAGTGTTGTGCTGCCACTATACCGGTAAATAAATAACGTTGGCATGAATTAACACAAAAAATTAAATGGAATGGTTAAGACTTTTGGATTTTTTAATTATGTTTGTTTGCCTGTGTGTGCATGTAAATATAAAATATAACTTGTTTGCTTAAGGGCAACAAACACGCGTACATGTGCGTACCGCAGCATGCAGTGTACGATCTTGGCCGTATGTAAGCGAAAGGCCAGCGCGACTTGAACCAAGCAACGGTGGTTTTATTACCAAAAGTGCGTTCGAGGAGTACGGGAGCGTGCGCGTTCGTTGCCAACATTAAGAATTTCGCGTTTAGGGCGTTGAACTACAAAGCAAACGCATTGAACTGTAGAGAGATGCAGAAGAAATGGCACGGAAACAATAGCAAAGCATAAAGCTACAAATACAACGGAGCAAAAGAAAGAATCTCAAAAGCCTCAGTTGTAACGCGGCGCACGCAGTCCGAACATAGACGGCAAGTTGGCTGGACGTAACAGAACGCGGATGCGGAACTGGAGAATATATAAAGTAATAATAAAGCTAAGGAACGGATAGAAAATTTAAGTCGAAATTCAAAGCGCGCGTGTCAGATTTGCCTCAAATAGTTTTTAAACGTTACAAGTTGTACATATATTTAGTGAGTAAAACTTAAGTCAAAATATAACTCAAAATTCGAAGCGCGTGTGTCAAATTTGCCACAAATAGAGTTTAGACTTTAACGGTTGAGAACGCGTGTGCGGCGTAACAATATTTAGCACTTACAGATTGCAAAATGAACGAGCTCTGCAATTGGTTGTTGAGGCTTTTAATTTTAGCGGCAGCGCTGGTTGCATCGAGTTGCGCGCAGTCTTCGCAGACACAGCATTTACAGCAAGTGCTTGGCATCGGCTTGGAAAATCTAATTTTATCTACGCTCTATAATGACGGTATGACGCCTAGCCTTAAACTAGAATGCAGAATTGTTTATGTATTAATTCTTTCCACACAGCGCCGCGTCAAAATGCCAGCTACGACTTCATTATAGTTGGCGCCGGGCCAGCTGGTTGTGTGCTCGCCAATCGTCTGTCCGAAAATCCTAACTGGACGGTTTACTTGATCGAGGCGGGCGGTGTAGAGGGCATGTTTCATCAGATGCCCGTGCTCGCTGCGTATCTGCAGGGCACACATTCCAATTGGGGCTACAAGTCGACACCGCAGAAACGCGCCTGCTTTGGCATGAATAACAATGAGTGCTTCTTGCCGCGCGGCAAGGTGTTGGGCGGCACCAGCTCCATCAACTATATGATCTACAATCGCGGCAATAAACGCGACTTTGATCGTTGGGCTGCTGCAGGCAATAAAGGTTGGTCATATGCGGAAGTCTTGCCGTACTTTCTTAAATCGGAAGCCGCAAACCTGGCTGGTTTGGAGGACTCACAATATCACAATCATACCGGACCGCTGAGCGTGGAGGATGTGCAGTATCGCACACCAGCAGTGCATGCTTATTTGAAGGGCGCGCAGCAAGCTGGACATCCACGCACAGACTACAATGGTGAGTCGCAAATAGGGGCGTCCTATGTGCAAGCCAATACGCTGCGCGGTAGACGTCATAGCGCATATCGCGCTTACATTGAGCCGATACGTTATCAAAGAAAAAATCTACATATTGTGACAATGACGCGCGTCACGCGTGTGTTAATAGATCCCGTTACAAAACGTGCGACCGGTGTAGAACTCATGTACCGCAATAAGTACTATAAGGTGCGCGCACGCAAAGAGGTCATACTCTCAGCAGGCGCCTTCAACTCACCACAACTTTTGATGTTATCCGGCGTAGGACCCGCAGACAATCTGAAAGCTATCGGTGTACCCATAGTGAAGGAACTACCGGTGGGTAAATTACTCTATGATCACATGTGTCACTTTGGACCCACGTTTACGGTCAATACAGATAGACAACTGCTCAACATAGCGCATCTCAATTCCACCGTGGTAAAGTCATTTCTGCTCGGCAATCCCACCACTATGCTATCTTCCATTGGCGGCGTAGAGGCGCTCACATTTTTCAAGGTGCCCAGCTCTAAGGAACCCGTAGATATGCCTGATATGGAGATCATCACAGTAGCCGGTAGCTTAGCCGCCGATCAAGGCACTGCCCTCAAACAGGGCGCAAACTTCAAAGACGAACTCTACGACAAAGTTTATCGTCCACTACAAGTCTCAGGACAGGATCATTTCAGTTTTCTTATCATGCAGTTCCATCCGAAATCTGTGGGTCGTATGTGGTTACACAACCGTAATCCTTTCGAGTGGCCACGCATAAACCCTAAATACTTCCGCAATGCGGATGATGTACAGTTCATGTTGGAGGGTATTAAGGAGGCCATACGCATTACGCAAACACCAGCGATGCAAGCATTGGGCACACGCATACACGATATACCGTTACCCGGCTGCGAACAGCATAACTTTGGCACTGACGACTACTGGCGCTGTTCCATACGCACGCTCTCCTACACACTGCATCACCAAGTGGCCACATGTAGAATGGGACCCGAAAGTGATCCCAGCACTGTTGTCAATGCCGAGTTGAAAGTGCACGGCATAAAGCATTTGCGTGTCGTCGATACCAGCATCATACCTTTCCCGCCCACGGCGCACACCAACGCGGCGTCGTATATGATCGGAGAGAAAGCAGCCGATATGATACGCGGCGACTGGCAGTGAATATCGGAGAAGAAGTAAAAGTGAGCCTTAGCTAATAAACTCATATAATAATTTGTAATTTTAATTGACGTGAAGTCTTCTTATAAGATTTAGGTTAAGTGTCACCCAATTTGCGGGGACAAGCACAAAGCGAAACGTGTTCTAGTGAATTAGATATGTAAATATTAATAGCGAATAAAATATATGAAAACCGGTATTCGAGTTCGAAATTATGCATCGTGCCTTTGGGCGTCATCAGCTAACGGTCATGTGCGCATAAATTTGTTAATTTGTCTTCAGCCGAAGTTATTTTAAAGTGACAATTAATGAGGTGCCTATCTGGGGATATGAAGAAAAATATAGGGTCAATTTAGATCAATTTTGACAAAG
Source organism: Bactrocera neohumeralis (assembly GCF_024586455.1). Classification (NCBI taxonomy): domain Eukaryota; kingdom Metazoa; phylum Arthropoda; class Insecta; order Diptera; family Tephritidae; genus Bactrocera; species Bactrocera neohumeralis. The sequence goes on from NC_065922.1 coordinate 62,732,183, forward strand.
ATGCTTGTTGGTTGACGTCAGAATTGTATCGAATTTGTAACGTCTAAAGAATCTCAAAAGAGTTGAATGAACACAGTGTGATAGTATATTTATGTTGATGTATAATTGATAAGAGATTATTGAAATAATCAATTAGTTATATGGATGGAATAATAGAAAGATATATTGCAAGGAATATTAAATTTAATTTCCTATGCTTGAGGAGCATTTTGAGAATTTCCCATAGTAATATGCATTAGGGTGTTTTTTTTTAACTATTAATTTTTTTCAGTCCCGTCACGAAATTTTCTTGGAAATACCCTAAAAAAAATTTTTATAGATGGTATGTATTAAAAAATCTATGAAAATTGCATACAGCCTTACTTAAAAAGCTGAATATCTCGAAAAGTATTAAGGATAGCGATTTTTGACCTCGAACCTTTTTTATAGCAAATAAAATTTCCAACAAATTTGTCATGTACATTTTTTCTATAGCTCCTGTCATTTTCGAGATATATACAAAAAAATGAGAAATTCTTGGAAAAATCGGGTTTAGAGCCCGTTACTACCTCGCCGGTGTGAGTTACGACTTTGTTGCACTGGGCACTTTTGTAGAGTGAACAATTCTGAGAAATATGCGTCTAAAGTCAAAGCGATGCCATAAAATACCTCTGATCTGTAGGAATTTAAAGATCAAAACTCACGTTTTTAGTGTATTTTCTATGGAAAATTTTTACAGGTCTTGGTCCAGTTCTTAATGTTAATATTAAGGGCTAAAATTTTCAGGGATTTTTTTTTAGGGTATTTCCAAGGAAATTTCGTGACGGTACTGAAAAAAAATTAAAAGTTCAAAAAAACAAAACACCCTAATGTACATACATATACTTTGTATATATTTTTTACACGAAAGTTCTATATGTTCGTGAAAAAATATTGTGCGCAAGAAAAAATAAAACAAAAAACTTGGTTCTTTTAATTATTTACATATATTTTGAGGTTATATGAATAAGTTGTAAATAGAAAATACCGTTTTTACCCTTAAAAAATAAACCACTCCTTCCCCTCCTCTTCTGGATCTCAGATCGCCCGTAAAATATTTTACTTTGATTATTAATATTTTATCTTTATTTTCCAAGCAATTTCATCCCATTCTGATTTTTTTTTGCTTTAAAATACCATGGTCTATAACGTATGAATTTCAGAATGTTAACATAAAGGGTGTTTCAAGTAGAGGTACTTTTTTCAATGGCCTTTTTTGACAGATCACGCGTGAGTTGTGAAGCTGTCATGTTATTTTTGTTCAGTATTGTTTGGCTTTTCATCATGGAGAGACTTACGCCTGAACAATGTTTACAAATCGTTCAACTGTATTACGAAAATTCACGTAATATTATGTTATGGTCAACATAATCGGCCTACTGGGCATTTACTATTCGCAACACCATCACACATCTTGAGACCCAGCATTCATTATTGGATAATACTCGATCGATTAGGTCACGTCCAACATACAGTGAAGAAAATATAGCAGCCGTAGCTGAGAATGTTCACGAAGACCGTGGAGAGGCGATTCGGCGACGTTCGCAGCATTGACGCATTTTACGTCGATATCTTAAATTGCAAGCGTACAAAATACAGCTTGTGCAAGAACTGAAGCCGCTCGACTTCCCAAGCGACATCACTTCGCTCGATGGGCTCTTGAGAAGTTCAAAAAAGATCCGACGATTTCGAGCCAAATTTTGTTCAGCGATGAGGCCCATTTCTGGCTCAATAGGTATGTAAACAAGCCAAAATGACACAGAGCAACCTGAAGAGATTGAAGAGCTGCCAATTTATTCAGAAAAAATAACAGTTTGTTGTGGTTTGTGGGCCGGTGGAATCATAAGCAATCAATGGATTTATTAAGAGAACACTTCGGTGAGCAGATAATTACACGTTTTAGGCTGGTCGACTGGCCACCCAGATCGTGTGATATCATATCGTTAGACTTCTGTGGGGATTTCACATCGGGCGTGTCATTCGCCAGTTACTAGTTGAAATGCTCGAACGAGTCATCGAAAATTGGGCTCAACGGATGATCCATCTGAGACGTAGCCGCGGTCAACATTTGAAAGATCATTAATGAGTGCGGAATATTTGCATTAACTAGCTTGAAAACTGCTAAGCAATTAAAGGTCTTGATTCTTTGACCTTTTGGACTAGATGGACAGTTCTCATAAAAAATAAAACATCAAAGCAACAAAATATATTATATAAAAATAAAGCTCAATTTTGTCGTCTTTGATTCGTTCATTCAAGCTATGTCAGAGCGCTGCTCAAATAAATTACAGCTGAAATTATCTTTCCTTTCTAAATTTATTTGGATAGGTCCCAGGTCTATGTGTTTTACTGTATACTATGTTATTGTAAATATCTAAGTTAAAAACTATCAAGTCTTTAGAATAAAAACTATTCAGATTTTTCTTTCAAAGGATTATTCGTGACTATTAAGAATTCAATCACAAATTATAGTATCATCATGATTTACATAACTTTGTGGGAACATATTTACTAGTTGTTTGGCTGAGGGTCCTCTTTCGTGATGAAGCGTTCAACTAAAAGATTATTATGGAGTCGTTAACCGAGTCACTGGCAACATTTTCGGAATTGTAATGACGAAGTGACCAGCTTTACCTTGGAGAGGCAGCTTAAAGCTTTTCTCGCGCAAACGGATGGTAAATCCGCTGTTACTATATTTACAGTAATTGTATCGTGATTTCGATGCTTGAAACTAAAGTTATGGAAGAGTTTCCGGCAAAAGACACGAAAAACATTCACCCAATACTTTGAATCAATTAAAATAAAACGCATATTTAACAGTTACTCTCATTATTGGTGTTGTAGCATTATGGATGTAAGTATGGTTTCACCAATATACTTTTTCGGTGAAAATTCCAATATTTTACCAATAGCACCTACACAGCTGTCAACGAAGGATTAGACATGAAGATTGCTCGAAACAAGTGTTAGGGCAATAACAAAATTTAAAATCCTACTCTTGGACAAGTGGCTTCCATCACCCCTATCTAGGTATTGCACGGAACCCATTTAATAAGTCCTTAATTATTGCCTTGTCATATTTTGATCATATCTGCTTCGCTAACTCGCATTTGGTTACGGATTTCCTCAGAACAAAATAGGTATTTGATCAAATTATGTACTGAGCTCCCTTTTGATCGTTCCTAGCGGACACGGTATTATGTTTCTGTCGGATTCATCTAGAGAGACTCTTGACTTGGGCAACTCGTCTGTTTTTTCGTTGCCGAAAATGTTCCTGTGCCCTAGAGCCCAAATTATGAACAAATGGAGTTGATCAGCCAGTGAGCTTAGGGCATTCCTACATTTTTTGACAACTTTTTACTTAACCTTTGGCGACAACAGGCATAGCAGTGCCGCCGCGTATATGGTAGCTATCTGAAGCCTCCCGTAGTTAATCAGTGGAACTAAACAGACCCTCTATACCACATGTCTAGAAGATGATAGCAGAATTTGGTGACGGATCGAGCAAGGGATATCAAGGATTTCCCAGTATACGCCCGACCCGTCGATGTAGATTGAGATAGTATCTACCTCTAGGTGATCTTCTTACCTGAAAGTAACATCTAACCTTGAGAAGAGATAGTCTGATTTATTAGTTTTGTTTTGAACTGATTCAGAATACCACTAGGCCCATAACTCTCCCCATTTCAACCAACTGTTTCCTTAATTCTTAGAGCAGAAAATGCTGCCACTTTCCCTATGAAACGTGGATGCTTTGTAGCTTCGGTTATCATTGCACAGGCTGTCCTCAGTATTCCATTTAATTTTCTGATATCATATTGTATCTTTAATCCTAACCACTAAAAATGTTCCACACGTAAGAATTGGTATAATAACGCCCATATATAGTGGACTATATTCGGTTTAGGCCCTAGTGCCAATTGAGTATTATCTTGTACGTGTAATGCGCAATATAAAGCTTTTAGTATCACCAAGTTTAGGACGTTGAAGTTGAGGTATTTTAGTTTTATTCGTGAACATCATGAGTTCCGTCTTACTAGGGTTAGCACCTAGTTCGTTATTCGCGGTCACTTGTGTAACTTTCGTTGGGCTCCTTCCATAATCTTACGGTTTGTGGATTTCTGATACCATCAATACTATGTCGTCGTCTGCACATGCTACTGCTTTCACTACTTCTCCATCGAATTTAAGTAATATTCCATTCAGCGCTACCACTCATAACCGGGTAAAGGACATTTGCTTGAAGAGTCCATCTGCTCAGCCAGTCTAAGTTCGGCCGATTAATACATAGTTATGTACACATAAACAGATCAAACCAAAATCAATCGAAAAAAGATTGATCAACGATGGCATCAGATCGAATAGAATACTGCTCAACGCAACGAGTATTAAGAAAAGTATCTAACGGTTGTTTGGAAAAGTATTAAATATACCGTTATATATTTAACAACCCAAAAATGAGTGAGAAAAGTGGGCTAATGAATAGTTGTAAGCAAAACGATATATGTCTGGAAACAAATACTCAAAAAGTAAATAAAAATGAAGATGTGTGAAGAAAATATTTAAATGCGCAAGTGTTTGAACAGGTTTTCTTGACGGTGTAAACAAAACAAACAGACTGGCCGGCAGACTGGGCGTATTGTTGATCAACAAACTTGTACTAGCTAGGCGAGTAGGCAAGGTCTGCAGCTGTTACATATTTGTGTTATAGTAAACAAGTGCAATTTAGCCGGTCTCACGAGACTTTAACACATTTGCTTTGCTGTATGGTCTTCGGGTTGCCCACTCTCGCTCTCCCGCTGTCTTTATTTTACGCTCACCTCCTCACGCTCCGAACAGCTGATCGGTGTAATGTAAACAAACTGTTAACAGTCAAAAGAGCCGCTGCATTAGGTACTGTTCGGGATTAACCTATGTACATATGTTAGTTAACAGCGCTGACTGGTTTAGCAGCATTGTTTATTACATTCTAACATTATAAGCTAATTCAAATAAGTTTGCGTACGCTAACCTCATGCGCGACAGATTCCTTGATGAACTTATAAATTAAGATGATTCGCAATGCTGACCCCATACGTTAATAAGCGCCAGACGAGCGTGTTTATACAGCAAGCGTTACACAATTAACGCAAAACTTTGATAATATAAAAATAAAAGAAAAAATAGAAAATTGGATTTGTAATTTTCAATGGAATTTGTAAGCTTAGCGCTGACTTTTGTTGCCCTGTGCTTGAACTCAACGGCTGCCAACACGATTTTAGATAACATTTTTCAATTGGGACTCGCGAATGTCATTGAACAATTCAATACGCCAAGTAAGTTGTCTTCAACGCTTTCATGCATGTTTTATTAAACTGCGCCTTTTTCATTTGACAGCACCCCAACACAATGCCGCTTACGACTTTATAATAGTGGGTGGTGGCGCCGCTGGCTGCACGCTAGCCAACAGGCTCTCGGAGAATCCGAACTGGTCGGTGGTTTTACTTGAGGCAGGCGGCGTCGAGAACATTGCACATCGTATTCCCATAACGGCAGGTTTTCTGCAAGGCACACACTCAAATTGGGGCTACAAATCGGTTCCACAGAAACTCGCTTGCTTCGGCATGAACAACAACGAGTGTGCATTGCCACGTGGCAAGATTTTGGGCGGCACAAGTTCCATCAATTATATGATCTATAATCGCGGTAACAGACGCGATTATGACGGCTGGGCAGCTGCAGGCAGTAAAGGCTGGTCATATGACGAGGTGTTACCGTATTTTCTCAAATCGGAGAATGCACAGTTGTCCGGCTTGGAATGGTCGCCCTACCACAATCATTCGGGCCCATTGAATGTTGAAGATGTCGGTTATCGCACACAGTTTTCGCACGCCTTTGTGCGTGGTGCACAACAAGCCGGACATCCATACACCGATTATAATGGCGAATCGCAAGTGGGCGTGTCATATGTGCAGGCGACAACACAGAATGGACGGCGACACAGCGCATATCGTGCTTTCATCAGACCAGTGCGACGTGTGCGTCGGAATTTGAGTATTTTTACTTTCGCTCAGGTTTTGCGTGTGCTCGTGGATCCACAGACGAAGGTGGCGTATGGCGTGGAGTTTCTGCATCAGAAAAAACAGTACATTTTCAAAGCGCACAAGGAAGTTATATTGTCCGCGGGCGCCTTTAACTCGCCGCAACTTCTGATGTTGTCCGGCATAGGACCTGCGGATAATCTAAACGCTATTGGCATTCCCGTGATACAAGAACTGCCTGTAGGCAAGCGCATGTATGATCACATGTCGCACATAGGTCCTGTGTTTCTTACCAACACGACCGGACAAACGACATATCCGACCAGCATTACATTAAGCGATATCAAACGTTTCTTCTTATTCGGCGATCGAAACACGCGTCTCTCAAGCATTGGCGGTGTGGAATGTCTGGCTTTCGTTAAAATACCCAGTTCACAAAGACCATCCGATTGGCCTGATGTGGAGCTGATCACAGTATTAGGTGGCATGGCTTCCGACGATGGTACAGGACTTAAGGAAGGCGGCAACATACGTCAAGATCTTTACGATCAACTCTATTTGCCACTACAACTCGCACGCCAAGAACATTTTACCGTGCTCATCATGGACTTTCATCCGCGTTCAGTGGGACGGTTGTGGTTACACAATCGCGATCCCCTAAGGTGGCCAATCATCGATCCGAAGTACTTTTCCAACGAAGAAGATATCGAACATCTTTTGGAAGGTATCAAGGCCGCCATACGCATAGGCGAAACACCGGCTATGAAGCGTATTGGCGCGCGTTTGTATGACAAACCGGTGCCCGGTTGTGAAAATTACCTTTTTGGCAGTGACGACTATTGGCGTTGTTCTATACGCACTTTGTCATATACGCTGCATCATCAGGTGGCCACCTGCCGCATGGGTTCACCAACGGATGATACTACAGTTGTGGATCCGCAGTTAAAGGTGCATGGCATACGAAAATTACGCATCGTGGACACGAGCATCATACCCTTCCCGCCAACGGCACATACGAATGCGCCGGCGTTTATGATTGGCGAGAAGGCGGCAGATTTAATACGCGCTGAGTGGGAAGCTAATTTCTGGTTGCAAAACTGAGATGTTCAAATGCGCAAAACAGTTTGGGGATTTGACAAATATGAGTTTATAAAGGTGCACGAAATGAAAGATGAAGATAAAGTGTTAAAAGTCATTTGTATGTTTTAATTAATATTTAAAGCAACTTGAGGTGTTGAATGGAAAATAACCTGTTCGGTAAGAATTTTATTATGACAAATAATTGCTGTTTTTTTTTCATGTTTAGAATAATAAATTCACGCATAAAAGGAAAAAATTGCAAAGAGTGAGTAACCGACAAATGTCGACAAATGAAGATTGTGAAAGGAACCCACAATGGTTCGTAATGAAAAATAATGTATTAAAATTAAATTAGCTCATTAATTTGTACAAAGCAAGAAATGTAATTAGATTTTGTTTTTGCAAAATCCAGAGAGAACAAAACTTAAGTTCACCAAAAAACGTTCATTAAAATTATTCTATGTTAAGTTGTTGTTAAGAGAAGTTTCGAGTAGTATCTAGATTTAAGAACATTTTAATTACACCGAATATATGTATGTCTATGAGTACATACCGTTTTTTTTTTGTTTTTTGAAGAATATCATCATCAAAAAATAAACGAGAAAAAGTGTTAACTTCGGTTACACTAAAGCTATAACACCCTTCACGAATAATCTTTACAAGAACTGTGATCAGTCAGTTTGTAAGGCAACTATGCTATGTATTCAAGGATAAAGGATAAAATAAAACCGAAATCAAATCGAAATATTTTTTATTAACAAAAGGGGAGGTTAAAATTTTCAAAAACCAAAGCATATGCATTTCATTTAAGGGGTCAGTAGGGTAATCTGGCATGTTTTTTTGACATTTTTTTTTCATAGAAATTTTTATTTTACAATAGAACTCTTTTCACATATCATGAGGTATATCGTGGAGTGTATAAACAAATTTTCGAGGTATTGAAAAATACATACAAAGATGAACATAAACGTTGAAAAATTGACATACCCTCAATAATTATTTTTGGAACTTTTTCAAAACCGTTCAATGGTAAAGTGGGTTTCTACATTAATTCTAAGTGTATAAGAAAACAGAAAATGCAGAAAAAAAATTGAAAAAAATTACCCTACTGACCCCTTAAAAAGTGAAACAAACAAAAAGTGAAACAACACAAAGATAAAGCCATTCGATCATTAATTTGAGTTTGACCTCAATATTTCGTATAGGCGCCCTTTGCTTGCAGAACGGCTCTTATTCTGGTAGGCATGCTGCTTATTAGTTTCTAGCAGGCTTCTATTGTGATTTTGTTCCAGTGCGCTGTCACTTATTGGCAAAGGTCGTCAAGGTTTCGGAGAACTGAATCACTACTTGCCAAGGGCGTTTTGAGTTCTGTCCAAAGGTGTTCTATTGGGTTGAGGTCCGGTGACTGCGTGGACCAATCGAGAACTTTAATTTGTTTACCATTGACTCAAGCTTCCTAAGAGGTTTTTATCCAAAATATGAATATAAATGGATGCGGTCATTCCGCCTAGAATTCTGTGATATTTTCCGACCCTATTCCAATTCAAACAACCACATAGCATCAACGAACCGCCACAACATTTAAGTGTTGGACTTACGTGTCTCAACGATAGTGGTTCACCTTTCCGCACCAGATCACTTTCTTTCAATCCTCGATTGCGAAATTTGTGTGCTTTGCTGCGAAACTTAGCCTCAATTTTTTAGGGCGCTTGTTGAAAGAGGTTTCTTAACCTTGGAACGACCCTTCAAGTCATTTTCCCGTAAGACGTTTCGAATTGTTTCATCACAAACGTTAAGCTGATCATTTTTTCGAAGCTGTTTATTGATTTCTACCGCATTATCACATGCACCTGCCCGATTCGCCTAATTATTTTGCGTTTCAGTGATTGAAACAGAAGACATTTTCGTCCTGGCGACCGCTTTTTTGGCAAATTATCCATTTTGTTACGTTTTATGCTAATGGTGGATGTAGTGCAATGAGCCCTGCGTGCAAATTGTTGCAAAATTAGAACAGATGTAAAACAGCTAAAAGCATCAGAAGCGAAGTTCAAGAATTAAACGGAACCGAAATCAGTACGCGAACAATACGACGTCGCCTCCAAGAAGCCGAACTAACTGCCTGTTGACCTGGCAAAAAGCCACTATTAACGGTAAAAATGCGACAAAAACGTCTTCAATGGGCGAAACTACACAAAAAGTCATATTTTCATATGATTCCAAAATGAATGTCATACGTTGGCAGAATAGTTGGTGAACGTTTCAATAGTGAGTGTATCAATGGATGTTTTTCCTATCATGGTGTTGGAAAGTTGACCTTGATTCATGTAAATGTTAACGCCATTAAATACCAACAGATCTTACAGGAAAATCTGGTCCCTTAAGATGGTATTCTAGTCCAGAAATTTAAAAAAATAGACATTTTTTTATATTTTCAAAGTTTAACTATTCAAGAATATGTGTACAAGAGGATTTTTCTAAATTCAAATTATTTTCGGAGATATAGGCATTTTTCTGACCCGGCATCCAAACTGGTTCGGCCGGAACTAATCGAACAAAAGACTTTACGCGAAACTTTAAACGCGTTTTTCTCAAAACTGACTTTTTCGGAACGATACCTACGATTTCTCAGGTTCTACTGGACCGATTTACTTGAAATTTTTATAGAGTCTTCTTTATAGGTTTATGGTTGGAACTAGCCCCATTCCCAAAGTTTTATTTTTATTTTTTTTTTAAATTCGAAATAGTCAGAAAAAGTGATCCAAAAAAACTTTTTTTTTCAAGCAGTCGCCATTTTGTGAAAAAAAATTTTTCCCACTTTTCCGTAGTTCCGGCCATTGCGACATTATTCTAGATTAATAATATTTTTTTTTTGGTTTCAGATAACTAGGAGGGTTGAAATCACCCCACTTCGCCAGCTCATAATTTAAGAAATTTTTTACTTTTTTTTAGTTTTTAATTTTTTTCTGTACTCTTCTAAAATTAATAAATAACTAATAAAAAATGGATAGTAAAAATATTAATTGCCTTTTTTTACGACACTTTAAAAATTACCTGAAATTCATGCTTCTAGACCAGAATACCCCCTTAAATGGAAGAGCGCATTTCCTAGTATATGGACAACATACATTTTCAGGATGATTCTGCGTTATGTTATCGAGCCAAATCGGTAAGTAACATTTTTTTATATTTTATAACCTTATAAACATTTCATTTCAACAAAGACATGGATAATATACATTTTAATTTTTTTCAGATAAAATTTTTCTTAGCAGAATTGGGTGTTTATCACTGGACTGGCCTGGGAACAGTCCTGATATAAACTCCATAGAAAACCTTTGGCATATCATGAACGCGCGGATAACCAAGAAGAGGAGACCAAGTCTTGATTGTACTGTCTGAAGTAAGTAATCGCTTAGAAGCGGCTATCTTTGGATAAGAACAGAACAGGGGAAGAATTGTGTGTCATCAAGAAAATGCCAGGGCATACACAGTCGTGACTCACCAGAAGCTACAAGAGCTTGACTGGGAGATTCTTATAGATCCACGTCACACTGCGGATCTTGTAGCAAGTAAATACCTGTTTCTGTCTATGGCGAATAATTCGAATTATTCTATCTTAAAAAGAACCTTTAATCTCATTTTAGCCTCAATCTAATTTGCGTGGAGGGTTATAGGGATATTCAGAGTGTTTAATATAGACAAACCGCCGTTATAATAGAGCCTAGCGACCGCAAAATTCACTCTGAAGGAAATTCAAAAGTTTTTACAATTTAATGGACAGCAATTTTAATTTTTTCGACCATATAAATAATGTTGTATGTTATCTTTAAAATGCCTAAGTAGTTTTTAAGCGAAAAAATTCAGAAAATTAAGGATGAACAAATTTTTGGATTATAGTAACGTTCGCTTCTCTCCATTTGTTTTGTTTTTGTGTTAGGCGAAGTAGGCTGCGATGGTTGGAATATTGTCAAGTGTTTTTCAAAAGTCAATTCACCATAGCACTCTTTTTGGCTTGTCAATACTTCGTTTTCGATAAGGTAGTAGTGTAGGTGAGTGATCACACTTGTAAAAAAAAAAACAAAAAACAAGCCTCTTATTATCATCGTTTACCTAGATATCTCATTATATTTAATATTTTCTTATTGTGTTTAATAATCGTCTAAGAGTGCATTACACTAGAGCGGTTAAAACAATGGCTTTGTGAATAAAAATGTACTCATTTACATTAATGGTAAATAGTCAAGTAGAAACATCAGAGCAAATGATAAAAAGACATCAAAACTCTAAACGGAGCCAAGCAATATACATACAACTGCTCTAAATTTGCACAATAATATTCAACGCTTACATTTATGTTTATTTAAGTGCGAAGATTACGCAAAGGTCGTCTACAAATTCGACTTACCTCAATTATAAAATAACTATAAGCAGATGCACAGCGTATCAATGTTAAGAGCATTATGTAACAACGATAATAAATGTTATATTAGAAAATGCTAAGCTTAACAGCGCTGTAAAGTGAATTGATGATTTGCGCTGTTGTCAAGGGATTAGCTAGCAGCGCGTACTCGTATCAGAAACTTTCAATTCAGTTGAGCTCAATTTTGTATACCCTTGCAATATCTTGCTACAGAGAATAATAGTTTTTTTTTTTTGTTTGCTGAATGAAAAGGCTGCGTTTAAAAGGTATAAGATTTTGTAGAGGGATAAATGCCCGAGGCGGTTTTGACAAAACATTTAATTACGTCGCAAATACTTGCACCATACAAAACCTTTGATATTTATTTAAAAAATGCGACAGACTTATAAATGAAAATGACGACAAACAAGAAAAAACGTTAACTTCGGCTGCACCGAAGCTAATATGCCCTTCAAAGATGCATTTCTTTTAGTAACTATGTGTGTAGTTTGTATGGAAGCTATATGCTATAGTTATTCGTTCTGAACAATTTTTTTGGAGATTATATTATTACCTTAAACAGTAATCCATGCCAAATTTCGTGAAGATACCACGTCAAATGCGAACGTTTTCCATACAAGCCCTTGATTCCGATCGTTCGGTTTGTATGGCAGCTATATGCTATAGTAATCCGATCTGAACAATTTCTTCGGAGATTACATTGTTGCCTTAAAAAATAATCTATACCAAATTTCGTGAATATATCTTGTCAAATGTGAAAGTTTTCCATACAAGAACTTGATTCCGATCGTTCAATTTGTATGGCAGCTATATGTTATAATGGTCCGATATCGGCAGTTCCGACAAATGAGCAGCTTCTTGAAGAGAAAATGACGTTTGCAAAATTTCAAAACGATATCTTAAAAACTGAGGGACTAGTTCGTATATATACAGGCAGACAGACGGACATGGCTAAATCGACTCAGCTCGACTGATCATTTATATATATACTTTATAGGGTCTCCGATCCTTCTTTCTGAGTGTTACAAACTTCGTGACAAACTTAATATACCCTGTTCAGGGTATAAAAATACACAAGGGTCTAATCAGCAAATTAGGAAATAATAATTATAAGTAAAGCAGTAACAAGCCTTCCGGTTATATTCGGGTGTAGCAGAAGATTTTATGATCTTGCAATCTGCAAGGATCAAAGCTGGAGAAAAACCTACTATGTGGGCAAAACTTTATAATAAAAAATGTTGCGAAAGAATTCAACTTCGTGAAATCATAAATTGATTCAATCAAATTCGGAATCTCATTAATTTAGTCTTGTAGTAACTTAATTTTATTGAGAGTTGTGTGATATAAACTCAACGAAGAGGCTAAATTTAACATAACGTTGATATGGATATCCTCAACCAGAAAATTGAAGTTTTTTTATATTAAGGATATGAGGTTAAGACCAATTCTATTCATATTTAGTGGTAAACCACATAATTTTCAAGGATACTTGTCCATTCAGTTTCATTAAAAATCCTAAAGTCAGAAAATATTAAATATGATATATGGGGGCAGAGAGGCTTGATTCCTCTAACGAACATTGCTCAGGTATAAATATTTAACTCATATACTGATCGACATATTCAGCAGAGTGTTTGTTATAATAACGAAAATCATTAAAGGAAGTATATTGGGTTTTGGATAATTATTATTGACCGATATATATATGGCATAAATCTAATCCGAAGTTTGAAAATCTTATATTAGGCATATGAGAGATAAGAGGTAGCATTGAACCACCTTTATCTATTTTTGCCATTATCATTTATTACAGAAAGAGATGAGGTCTGAATTTCATTTCATCCGCACTATATAAAGAGTATAGTCAATCGGAGATTTGAAAATACTGATATTAGTTGTATGGGACTAGTGTAAGTTTTCACCGGATTTTATCCATTTTAGACACAAGATACATCGTTATTTTAAAAACACGCCTACTCAATTTTATTAAGATAACTCAAGCATTGGTGAAATATGCAGTACAAAGTCAACCGGAGTTTCGAAAATCTTTCTGTTAGGTATAGGGGGAACTTGAAAAGTTATAGTCCGATTTTGACAATTTTTAGACCTAAAGTGGCATATCTGAAAGGCACTATTTGTTCAAAATTTAAGAGTGATATATTCTTTAGTGCTTAACTTTTATACTTAAAAGTGAAGGAATCGAATGGCATGTCAATTTCTGTTATATGGGGAAGAGGGCGTGGCTGTACTCCGATTTTGCAAGTTGTCACTCTGTATACTCGGATAGGTCCGGAGATATGTGACTTCCTTAAAAGTGGTGGAGCCACGCCCATTGTCCAATTTTACACCGGCTCCTATAAGGCTCTTTTGTGTAGTTACTGATGTATTGCTTTTAAAGTAGTTTTTCAACAAAAACCGTTATACGAGGAGTGGGCGGGTTATCTTCCGATTTCATTCCGACTGCCGTAAGAGCTGTTTGAAGGATTTTCCCTGTGCAAATTTGCGTCATATAGCTTAAATGGTTTGGGAGATATGTTTGTTAAACCTATTAAGGGAATAGGCAAGGCCCTTTTCAAGAAATGTAAACATTTTAGAACTAGCAGAATTCCCACACTCTCGATCCACAGTTTTTTTCGGTGCTAAATCAACCGTTTGGACCAATATATAAAGGTAGATCATCCGTAATAGTTCTTATGAAAACAAAATAAAACTTGTTACTCCCGAGGTCGTTCAATCATTTCCCAAGTCTAGCAGACTTCCATCACCTCACAGCCCCACAGTTTGGTCTATATTTACGTCAAAGAGGTGAAACCATGAACTTTCTTCGAAAAGTCTTTTCTAATCATCCGTATAGTTCCAAGGGCTTGATACTCTCTCCTCTAAAACCACAAATTTAAATATTACAGTCGATGGCGTTGACTGATTTTAGGTGTTACACTCGGCAGCCTGTGCTCCTTCACTTCTCACGTGCGCGCCATTGCTGGCAAAGTACAGAGCAACAACAAAATCCTCATATTCTTTAGCCGCCAGCTCTTCGGGACAGGACAAAGAAACGTTGTTGGCAACATGCAAAACAATCGGCCGATCAAAACCTACGCTGCCCAGATATGGTCGCCTGGATGTCACCTATTGAACACTTACATGCATGCTTCCGGTCAAGGAACATAATGCACTCCGCTCCAAGTATGCTGCGAATCCCTGCAGTCATCTATTTGAAGCGCAAAACAAACATACGTCAAGCGGGCAATAAGTCCCCGGATTACTCTAACCACCCCTTTGCAAGATCAGCCGATTTTACAACAGCGCAAGTCGTTCTTCGCTTGGCGCCAATTCTAGATTCCAAACGAAGTTGGTCTTTCCAACGGAGTGGAGGTCTTCCTATTCCTCTGCTTCCCCCGGTGGTTACTGCGTCGAATACTTTCAGAGCAGGTGCTGTCTGTCTTTTAATTCGCTGAACTATTTCAATGTCCTCGTATATCTCATAAAGCTCATCGTTCCATCATATACGATATTCGCCGTGGCCAACGCACAAAGAACCATAAATATTCCGCAAAACATTTCTCTCGAAAACTTGTAATGTCGATCAACAGTGACGTGGGAGTCAAGTGGCGAGTGCGACAACAGGAGATATTTCGTCTTGCTCTCGTTCACTACCAGACCCATTTGCTTCGTTTCCTTACTCAGTCTGAAGAGAGCAGAACTAACGGCACGGATGTTGAGGCCAATGATATCAATATCATCGGCGTATGTCAGCAGCTGTACACTCTTATAGAAGATTGTAGCGACTATATTAAGCATTGCAGCTCGAATTATTTTCTCCAGCAGTAGATTGAAGAAGTCGCACAATAGAGTTGCCTTGTCTGAAACCTCGTTGGTATCGAACGGTTCGGAGAGGTTCTGACGAAGCTCTTGGTATTGTCAACGTCAGTTTACACAGACGTATTAGTTTTGC
Source organism: Bactrocera neohumeralis (assembly GCF_024586455.1). NCBI lineage: Eukaryota > Metazoa > Arthropoda > Insecta > Diptera > Tephritidae > Bactrocera > Bactrocera neohumeralis. The sequence goes on from NC_065922.1 coordinate 62,747,673, forward strand.
GGGGATACCAAGTTCAGATATAGTGGCATAAAGGCAGCTCCTTTTTATGCTGTAAAAAGCAGCTTTTAAATCGACATAGAAGTGGTGTGTGTCGATCGTATTTTCATCCGACTTTTCCAAGATTTGGCGCATGGTGTATATATTTTGTTAATTGTTAATTTTCTAGGCCTAAAGCCACACTGATAAAGTCCAATCAGTTTGTTTACGGTGAAAGTCAATATTTCACACAATACCCTCTATAGAACCTAGTGTTGAGGAGGCCTATCCCACGGTAGTTGGCGCAGATTGCTGGGACGTTATGTGGATTGAACAGAGCACACTTAAATTTTAATCGTCGCGCATGCTTTCGTCCGACCATATTCTACAAAGAAGCTGATGCATGATCCTTATCAGTTCTTCGCCGCCGTATTTGAATTGCTCGGCCGGCAATCCCTCGATGTCCGCCGCTTTGTTCATCTTCAAAAGGTTAACTGCTATTCGAACTACTTCATGATCGGGATCACCGTCTCCTGATGTTATAAGTAAGTGTTCCCTCAATAATTTTAGTATGCTCTGGGCTTTAGTTTTCTTAAATGCACTTTAAAAATATTTGCGGCATTACCAGATTACAATCTGCATTTGTTTTGCTCCAGACTCTATACCTTACAATTTGTATTTCAATCATATCTGCAGCGATGATTATGACTTCAAATTTAGATATAATTAAACATATGTACATATGTATACATATATATATACATATATGTCTGTACATATTGCATGGAGATGAATGGTAAAATTGTCAAAAATATAAATGATGTCAACGGTTAGTTGACAGTGGAGTTGTCGTGAGTATTAAATTTCACAAAAGCATCAACTCGAAGCCTCACTCCATTCATAAATATTATTAGCTCATGTTATTGATATCATATTCCTTAAAAAAGACAGGACTTTGCAATTCACCAAAGCAGCTTCCGCAACCCTTGCATTGTAATATTGATCTACGACACAGCCACGTTGAGGATACCACTTAGTTCATATTTCTCACCAGACAGTAGGCATATTGATAATGAGCAGACATGATGAGCATTATCTGCATTAGCCATCGAACGCATGGAGGCCAGACAACCCACAAAATAAATTAGCAAACCACCCCACTGCAAGCACAACCACGACGAGCAACGTTTGTGGCGCCATAGGCCTGCAGAGAAAGTTACTCATATTTCGCCTTACAATATCGGGTATTTTTGTTTACAAAATAGCAAATCATATTCGAAAGCAACGCACTCACTTGTTCTGTGTCTTTGTCTTATTGTGGCTGCGTGATTTTTTGCTGCATTATCTGCGAAGGAACCCTCCGCTTTCGTTCCTTGACTTCAAAAGTTTTTCAACCCCTGTTGTCGTGTGCTAGTTAGTTGCAGCCACCGGCGTGTTTTAGGTGAATGCACTGTTATATAGAGTGGTGTTGTTGTGAGTCCTTATTGTATGTACAAAATCGTATGACCCTTCTAACTTTGTAGCTGTTATTGTAGTATTTCATGGCTGTACCTTGGCAAATTCGTGCGGCATTGAGCCTATTCGCCACTTTTCTGCTTTTAACATGTGGAGGTAAGTTTCCGAAGACTATAATAGAGGGCATTGCTTTTGACAAGCACCGTTAGGTATTTATTTATGGAAATGTGTTTTGATAACTTTGTTGAAAATATTGAAAGAATTTACGAATAAATAGTAATTACTTAGTGTAGCAATAAACATAACCTTAAAAAAATCGAAAGGAGACTTTTGCAAGCCAAACTTTCTTTGGAGTATATTCTGAACACATTTATTCCCAAGTAAAAAAGGATACGTTTGTCACAAAAACTACTACATTCCGAGTTTGTGGTATTTATAGACCTGGTATCAAACTGTTGCAAAGTGCTAAATTTGTCTTTGACAGAGTCGGATTCTAAGTTACGTTTTTACTTTCTGACAAATTCTTTACGAAATGCTTTAAAAATATTGAAGTATTATTTAGTACTAACACGTTTTGCTAGAAGAAGCAATGGGTTCTCAGCTGTAATTGAAAGGAAGAGTGCCTAAAATTAACAGTTTACTCACAATTGAAAACGACCCCGCTGAGCAATTCCCACAGCAACCAGTTCTAGGTTTCCGGAATTTACCAGGATTTTATCCGGCCAAAGGCAGTTAATTCAAAGATCTAACTCGGTTTGAATCGGTAATCGAAAAATAAATATTTTCTTCACCAAACCTACTACCAGCCGGCCGGATCTATATCATCTTGATTGATGGATGAAAAGGCTCTATCCAATAACCATCCTGTTGGGTGTAACAGATGCAACAGATGGAGCCTTTCAAGGTCTTAAATCCCAAAAAGTTCCACTAGGCAGCATGACTCCCAGTCTCATCAGCCCCAACTCAACTTGTGCGCTCGAAACTAGATAGGCTAAGTGCTCAGTCTTTAAATGCATTTTTCTCGAAATTGTGTTTTTGAATACGGTTAGCAAGATTTCTCGAGAACTTCTCAATCGATCTTCATGAAATTTTACAAAGTTCTTTGAGAGACAATTCTTAAAGACTTCGACGAAGGATTTTTTTCGATTACAACTATTTGAAAAAAAAATATCGCGAAAATTTAATTTTTTTTTGTAGAAATGTCTGTCAAAAATTCAATTCCCAGTTGTTTTCCGTTGTCCAAGTTCTAAGTTATGATTTTAACTAAAAAAACGGAATCTCCAATTGGCGCCAAACAGCGAAGAGGAAGAACGATTGGCACGCTGTTATAAACTCGGCTACAAACGCGTAAGTAATGTCTACGCCAATAAAGAAGAAGAAGATATATATAATTACGTTTATATGGTTCATAGTATATATTTATGTAATTGCAGCCGTTAAGTAAATCACTTCGAGATATTTCCTTAAACCAAAGCATGAATCACACATGCCTCTAAAATTGCGTAGATATGTATTTAAAACATATGGTATGCATGCAAGTGCATTGAGTTGACTTGACTTCTTGATTAGTAAAAATCATAAATATTATAAGCATGAAATAAATTACAAGTGGCAATTAAGCCTTGTGCAAATGAAATCTGATCTGGATTACGCTGTTGAGTATACAATAGATTATTTATAGTTTTATTGATATAACCGTACAGAGAACGCGCAACCATTGTACATAAATTAGTACTCTGATAAGATAAGCGGCGTTAAGTGGTTAACAAATCATAGTCAAACGCTATAAAACTTGTGCACAAACAGATATGAATGTGTATGTTTTGCTAGCGGGTTCTTAGCATTTGTTAAACTGCGACCCCCCATTGGGTCAAATTTTGCAGGTTTCACTATAGTTGTTTACAGTTTTTATTATTCATAGAATTCATAGAAAAATCCCCGGCTAAGTTTCAACTAAGAAATAATTATACACTTTATCGCATATAATGTCACAAACATATGTATGTACATACATATGTATGTATATGAGCAAAGTCAGAATGTGATACATACATATGTATATCTCTCTGTTAATCGTCACAGCAAACTTGTTTTCTGGATTCCATACAAACTAATGTATTTTTTATCAGTTGAATAATAATTTTAATAAAATTTCAATAAAATATGGATTTTTGTAAAAATACTTATGTACTTAAAATGAGCACCTAGTGGTTCCCCAAAGGTGCAACCAATAAAAATCCTTTGAAAAATCTAAAATAATGATTTTTAAGAAAAACCGACAATCAAAATTTTGAATGAATCGGAGTTATCAGGCTTTTAAGGATTAACAACAAGTGAGTTCGGGTGCCATTGAACTTTTAGACTCTTGCAAATTACAAGAATAATGCTGATTATTTATATACACACATATGTATGTATGCATATAAAACCCTATATCTAACGATTGGTTTTAAGTGATACGTACAACTGTTAGTTGAACAAAACTAATATAATCTGTAGCAACATGTTACAAGAGTATAAAAACTCATGCAACCAACGTCAGTTTACAAAACATTCCTAGGAACTAAAAATATCAAATAAAACGGGGTTGTGTTTATCTTAAATGCTGACGAACGTTAATTCGAGGAATTAATTGTGGTTCACCACAAAAGTCGGATACTATCGCATTAGCAATGTGGTTTTGTAAAACTTCACTTCACTATTGCTACTAAATTAACACACATTAAATAAAATAAATATTTGTTTTAAATTCTTATTCGTCCTAATATGTAACAATGTGTTAGAATTGACCAAACGGTTGAAGTTATAAAGTAAGCAGCAAATGAGAAATGAATACAAAAGTTTTGCGCCATTTTATTGATTTTTTTTGCATTAATATTATTGAACCTGCACCATAGTATTATACATGTGCATATGTATGCATACATACATAGATACATATGTATATACATATGTATGTATGTATAGTAAAGCCGGCTCCATCCGTTTTGTTATACATATGTGCATGTATTGTCAGACTGACGGCGCTTCACATTTCCGTTTGCTGGCACGTTTTTTATTTTTTAATTGCATATACGTTATAATTATTTACATACATATGTACATTTCGTTAAGACAGAAGCAACTTTTGTACACGTAATCCTAGCGAAAAAGCCGGTATCATCTCAGAACAATTCACCAAAGGCAACGCAATATGTAAGTTCGTGTTATTATATACTTTGTTGAATTATGATATGAATGTTGCTGCACTCACCTGAAACAATTAACGCCTCATTTGGTCCAGTCGTATGAATGTTACCCATCTTAGCTTATTCCTTATTATTGATTCTCTCTAGGTGTTGGTAGATTGAAATTATATTGTATTTTAAGTTGAAGATCGCTTTAATTTTTTAATTAAATTGCACAAAAATACTTTTCTATTAATTCACTGACACTATTTCACAATGATTATATACGGTGGGACAAAAGGGAAACCTAAACATAAAATTATAAAAAAGAAATGTAAAAATAAAAAATATGTATTCTGGATAATAAAAATATCTACATACTAATACGTATTTATATTTGATTTGTTTTGGCACAAAAGCACACAGAAAAAAGTATTTTTGTCAAAATGCACTAACACATGCAATATCAAGATATCGCTTTAGAATACCGCATTAAGTTGATTTAATAAAAAATTCTCAGAGGCACTTAAAAAATTAAACACATACATATGTATATTTCGCAGGCAGCAGCGCTACACAAGAACAACAAATACGTGGGGTGTTGGGTGTTCGATGATATAGAACTACGTCATCCTATGCATTGAAACGCCATGCCATTTGCAATATGTATTAATTGGAACATATTAACTGATGGCCACACAAAATTTCAATTAAGAATTGCAAATTAACGCTTTATATATGTATCTACTAATTATCAAAGTCATTTGCTCATTTGATCTGTGTAAAATTAGAAATAAAAGTACTCATTTTGCGAAAGAAATGAGAAAAAACATTTTCCTTAAAAATTCTAATTGGAATTCGGAAATTTCAACCACTTTGCGTTTGTTTTGTTTTTATTCTTCTTTCTTTTGATGCTCTGCTAGCGCCCACGATTTTCTTATCACATTCAGTTTATAAACCGGTAACACTTACTTTTTCAGCTATTTTCACAAGTTCACTTTTTTCTTAACTATTTTGATACTTTTTTTTTACTTTTGCTTTTTAACCAACAATTGACACTCTCAGCACACAAATATACGTAAAACACGACCGTACTATCTCAACACTCGACTGCTACCAACTGCTACTCACACAGGCGCGTTTGTGGATGGCGCGCCTGAGAAAAATAACCGCTCCGTCCATGACGTCATCGAACACAATCCACACAACAGGCTGCCAACTTTACACACTAGTTTTATTAGAAGTTCTCTGCTTTTTGAAGAATGCAAGCGTATTTAAAAAATTAATATGAAAACTGAATTCAATAAAAATTTATTTGACATTAATTTTCCCGTTGATTTACATATAATGCAAAGTTTTTTATGGAATTACAAATTTGTTATATTCCACTAGAAACGAGTTGTTTGTGGGTTGCCCGAATTTAAAAGAACAATGAATTTGAATGTCTACTATCAATCTTTGAAATATAACGTGAGAAATTATCTAGACTGAAATCTTAGGTTAAGTTGAGAATTTATACAATACATTTATTTATAGTCAGTTCTTTGTAATCAGTGAGTCCTATGCACTCACGTAATCACTTAGCCGTGGTTATCTACGGAAGTAGATGCGTAAGAGCTTTCCACAAAACAATTTCCCGAACAAAATTGTGTGACCTATTATTAAAGTTAAAATAAATCCGCATAAAAAGAATGAAAAGTCTCTAATGTTCTTGCCGACATCATAGATTTCTTGCTACAACTGATTTATAAATTAAAAATTAAAAATTAGATTAGATAAAATACTGGTAGTCAAAGAGCACAGATCGAATTAGTTAATTCAGTTATTGGAAATCATACATTTCCTCCGTTTTCTCTTGTGGCGACAAAACTTGGTAAGTCTTTATGAAAAAATACATCTTTCTTAGCAGTTAACAGACAAACTGAAATCGAACAGTCCCATCAGCAGGTTTCTTAACATTTTGGTATTACTCTTTCATTCTAATGACTAGTTTACATCAAATTTTCCTCGTTTTTCGTGACAGTTCATATTTTAACAACGAAACGGAGAAAACATAGGCTATGACAAAATGACTCCCTGCTTTCCGTGACTCTCCCTACTAAAACAGCGACCACTTCTTGCCAAAGCATAAAAAGATGAGAGTTCCCCAACATTTCGCTACGCTTTGATGTATTTTGCTTCGTAGGTAACCTACTAAAACAAAAACTTAAATCGAACTTTTATGTCACAGCAAGCTTCTAACACGAAGCGAAGAAGAAGCTCTACTTGGATTAGCCATTACTCAACATTTTGCTTCGCTTTAAGTAAAAAAAAAGAATACATCGAAATTTTCTCTCCAAGCAAAAGTCTAAAAGAATGTGAAGGAAAATTGTGTATGTAACAGCCAAAAAACCATTTTGCTTTTTGATGCGTCTATAAATTTCTGTCTGTGTTGTTTCAGAAAACAAAATGCAAATAATATTCTGAGTATCTATAAAATACAATTTAAGTAATATATTTTGACGCAATAAACATTTTCAAAAGGTTTAAGGGATCGTCTCAGTGTGAACCTCCGAAAAATCACTCATTTTCGCAATTTCTTTTTTCATGTTTAAATTAATTAATTGGTTCGGTTTTTTCATAAATAAATAAATTCATGACGAATACAAAGTGATTTTCTATGTTTATATATTGGGTGTATAATAGTTAAATAAATTGTTGAAATGACACTTAAAAAAAGGTCCTTTACGATGTCCACGATTGCCGCCGCAATTTTGATCTAAAACAAAAATTTTAAAAAGATTTATAATCTGTAGGAAAGTCGCTACCGCGTTATGGAAGCTTTTTATTTTATTATTCACCAACAATAAATGTTGGTGTTTTGCTACTTAACTAACTGGCTACACACTAATTATTCTTCCAAATATGTCTGGCAACATTAAAATCATAGTATGATATTCGATATCGAAAAATGCGAAAACAAAGGTAGGAAATAATTAAATGTTACCGTATCTCCTTTTATTAATACTTTTATGACTCAATATCTCACTAATTCAACAAAAACAGTAAATTTTAGCGGTGCATTTGCGTGGTATTAAATTTGTTCATTAGCGAACATTTGTATACACTTGTAGTTATATTAATATAACAAAAAAGAGTTGTAATATTCACATAACTTGTTATAGCTACGAATTATCTGGCAGCATTTGTTTGGCGAAAGAAGCCAACAAGCGCGGTGATTTTCATGATTGTGGACTGATATTAAACACATTCTAATTACAATTACAATAATAAAGTAATAAATAAATAATAAAAAGTATAAAAAACATTAAAGAGCAGCAGTCAAATTTTGCTGCATTGTTTCCGTTTCGGGTGGAGGTTGTAGGATTGTGTGCAACTAATCTTGTTCCACCAAGGAAAATCGGTATAAAACGTGAGACAACCGCTGCAAAATATACCAAAAAGAGGTAAGTAGTAAATGTAAATTAAGAAAACACAAATGGGCTCACGGACTTATGCTGCTATCGAGGTCGGTGTAAGTACCTCCAAGTGGTTTAAATGTTTAGTGCATTGTAATTGTGCTAATAACAAGTTTGTTAGGTTTTATAATAAAAGTTATTGCAACAACGAGACGTACAACTAAGTATTCTTAAATTTTTTGGTAATGTTCATTACATTAATGTTTCTTAAATGCAGTTGGTAATTCGTAAAATTAGTTAAATTATTAAGTGAAGAATTCAGTTTTAAATTCATTCTCTATACTATTTACTCTAGTTACACATGCATTTAACTTTCACTTAACGTCTCTATGTGCCTAGTGTATGACTAACAATATTGTTTCTAACAGAAGTTGCTTAACCAAGAGCAGCTGCATATCTTTTGGAACACATGATTACTGCCCAACTTTGAGAACCAACGCAACCAATACCTAACCACTTCCAATTTTTCGAACTTGCTACAACAAAAACGCCACAAGATCACCATCAAAACTCCGCAACACTTGACAGACTCCTCAGCCGCCTTGAGCAGTCGTAACAACAACAACCGTAGTTCCAGTTCCTCTCCTGCAACAGCAACACATTTCTCATATTCAGCATCGAGCAGCAACAGTATGACCGATTATAGCGATTTGGATCGCCAGATTGAGCAGCTGAAACGCTGTGAAATAATCAGAGAAAATGAAGTAAAGGCACTATGTGCCAAGGCCCGCGAAATACTCGTTGAAGAGGGAAATGTGCAGCGTGTTGATTCGCCAGTCACAGTGTGTGGTGATATTCACGGACAGTTTTATGATCTTAAAGAATTATTTAAAGTTGGTGGTGATGTACCCGAAAAGAATTATCTATTCATGGGAGATTTCGTCGACCGGGGTTACTATAGTGTCGAAACATTTCTGCTGTTATTAGCGCTTAAAGTACGTTATCCAGATCGCATCACATTGATACGTGGCAACCACGAATCACGCCAAATCACACAAGTTTACGGATTCTACGACGAATGTTTGCGTAAATATGGATCGACGGCTGTTTGGCGCTATTGTACCGAAATCTTTGACTATCTCAGTCTTTCGGCTATCATTGACGGAAAGATATTCTGCGTGCATGGTGGCCTGTCGCCTTCAATACAGTATTTAGATCAAATAAGAACGATTGATCGCAAGCAAGAGGTACCTCATGATGGACCCATGTGTGATTTATTATGGAGTGACCCTGAAGATCAGACGGGTTGGGGCGTGTCACCACGAGGAGCTGGCTATTTATTTGGTTCAGATGTTGTGTCGCAATTTAACCGCACCAACGACATTGATATGATCTGCCGCGCCCATCAATTGGTCATGGAAGGATTCAAATGGCATTTTAATGAGACTGTACTAACGGTTTGGTCGGCGCCGAACTACTGTTATAGGTAAGTCAGATACAAGGGGTTAGGTGTTGTCAGGGGCAGGAAAAAAATGACAATTTTAAATAACATTTCTTTTGTCAGATGTATTTTATAAAAGTAATAACAACACACCATTATAGGTTTTGACATGACTTTACCAATTTGAAAACAAAAATCAAATTTTCAACCAACCAGTTCCAACCTAAACTAGTTGCGGTGACCATAATTATTCTTTGGTAACTCATCTAAAATCAATCCGATAAAATAAAATTAATTTTGCTATTAAACAATCTGGTGCCTGATCTATTTTTTTTAATTAACAAAATGGCGCCCTCAGCAATTTTTTTATTTTTGTTTTAAAATGATCGATATTAAAAAAATTCTTCGATCAGCCACTAATTTTTCTTGTTAAAAAAGATTTATAAATTTCATTGAAATTACCTTGTTATAGTGGTAAACAGTTTAAAAAATATAGTTGATCATTTGAAAAAACAGCGATATTTCGAAAATTCTGACAACCCCTAACACCATAACTTGTTATAGCTACGATAAGTGAAATTGTGTTAAGTCATTTGTTAATTATACATTTAATGTTGCAGATGTGGAAATGTGGCAGCAATTTTGGAATTAAATGAGTACCTGCATCGAGACTTCGTCATTTTCGAAGCCGCGCCTCAAGAAAGCAGGGGTATACCATCTAAAAAACCGCAAGCCGATTATTTCCTCTAAAAAGCACTGGCAATCTGATCAAATTACTGGACATCAACTCAAATTGACATTTTGCGGACTAACTAATGCAGAGAAACGTTTATACGATATTGCACTGGAGGGAATATCAAATTTCCGGACCTGTTTAGAAAACAACTAGCAACATTTTGTTAGTATTTTTACTTCTCTTAGCCTATTTTACTTTAAGTTATTTGAGCGTACTTCCTATGTTAGAACAAAAATCCTCTTTTATTTGTCAACACACACTTACCTTTGGAGCATTCATTTAAACAACAAATTCAACCTACTGCCCGTGTTATGCTTGAGTATCGAAGTTTTCAAACAAATCGAAAATAACGTTGGCGCCCACGGTTAGTTAAAGCGGTGTATGTTTCCGATTACTCAGTAGTATATACATACATAAACAAATTGTGCGCAATTTATACAAAGTTCCATGATATTGAAATATGTATTGCTGAAAGTCGTACCATAATAATAGTAATTTCATATACCGATATCATTTTTTAAATAAGAATTAAAACGTATAGAAAGTAAAACCTTGAATGTATTGTAAATTGAAAGAACAATATCGAGAAATTACGTCACATGAGTAGTGCAAGGAGATGAAGCTAAATTTAGTCATATGTAACTGCCACAGCTCGTAATTTGTCTCACTTTTTACTGAAAAGGCGTTTTTTCCATTCAGCGCCAGAGACGCCAAAAATAAAAGAAGTGAAATCTGGTGTAAAAATTGTAGTTTTGTACAAATAAAACACACAAAAACAAAACCAAAATTACAAAGAACTATAAATGCAGGAAATATTTTACAATTTTGTTATATGAGTCTTACAAATGACGCAGTGTAGTTTGTGATTTATCAGAAAACAACTTGCGGCCCTGTCAGTGGCGTGACACTCTTATGATGCTAACTGGCGACGTTCCGTAAATAACACAATATTTTTCAATTAAATGTATCAAGACTCGAGGATTGTAATTATAGTGTTGATTATTATATTGTGAACACGATGAACTAAAGTAAACGCAAGCCGTAAAATTATATGAAATAAATTTAAATAAGCATAAGGACTAAAATAAAAAATATTGTTTCTATTTACATAATTGTCAAGTACTGTATTTGGTTGACATTTTGGCGTCGTGTAAGCGATATGCAAACAAGCTCATATTAAGGATCGCGATCGTACTTTTATATTCGTTACTTGATTTAATTTTCGTGAGAATAAAATTTTTTTAATCATTCTTAATGTTATAAAAATTTAAAATTTCATGGTTGCCGTGTTTCTAGCAACAGACTTACATACGTAATATTGCATATATGCAATATCATGCAGCAAATCTAATGTCAACAATAATGGCTTACACTGGTGGCCCTAGTCAAAGTAGGAGAGCCCTACTAGCTAAAGTAAGTCAGTCAACACTGATGTATGCGGCCCCTATATGGGGAAAAGCACTGCGCCAAAAAACAAATGCCAATAAGGCAAAGGCAGTGACCAGGCTATGCGCCATCAGAGTGGCCTGCGCATTCAGAACGGTCTCACATGAAGCGGTATCCAGTATCATATTTGGTCTTATGCCTCCGGACCTAATGGCCTCAGAGTTACGTAGAGCTTACCTAAAATCTAAAGCTATGAATAGGCGTCTAACAGCTGACGAGCGAAAAAAGGAGAGACAGGTTAGCCTCGAAGAGTGGCAAAGGCAATGGAACGCGGCAGAAAAGGGAAGATGGACGCACAGACTCATTAAAAACATATCAGCTTGGATTGAGAGACAACAGTGGGAGACAGACTTTTATCTGACGCAATTCTTGACAGGCCAAGGCTGTTTCAGGGAATACCTGTACAGATTCGGCCACGACGATGACACAAAATGTTCATTCTGCAGCAGTGCCAACGAAAACGCCCAGCATATCTTCTGTTCGAGATACGTAATGGAGAGAACTACCATCGAAGGAATAATAAATCAAAGGATGACGCCTGAAAGAGTGGGCCGCAATAGCGATCCATGAACTCAGGATAAGAGAACGACAGCGAAGAAGCTTGAGACGAAGTAATACCTAACGGTGGTCCCGCAGGGCCAAATACAAGCTAACGCAGCCGGAGTTAAGGATTTAGTACGTAGGCGCACTGCCACGCAAGTCCAGTAAAGTTAGATAATGCTAATTGGGCGTGATCCCGAAAGAGGTGTATCTTTAGCGGGCAATATGAATCGTGCATGCTGCCTGTCTAAGGGAGTATCTTTTGGAAGATTCCCCCTCCGACACAAAAAAAAAATAAAAATCCAGCAAATCTAATAAATTTACAAGTAACTTACTGAACGGATATGCTCTTTATTTTATTGAATAAAAATGGACATACAGTAAACTTTTGAATATAAGGAATAAGTTCACTAAGTAGGCCTATGCAAGGACAGTTAGACAAAGGCCTGTGATCAATTAGTTGACTTTGTGAAGTAAAAGGGTTTTGATCGCCGTAATATTGCTCTGAGATTTCAGTATTTCTTTTGATTCTTTAATTAATAGTTGTGGAATCGTTTTTACTGTTTTTCTTTGTTATTTTCTAAAGTTTGGCTTGACTATAGATGAAAAAACTGAGTGCAACAAAAATGAACGAAATCAAAAGGCTTATTCATTTAAACACAACACAGAGAAATTGCAAGACTCCTTGGTGTTTCTGTAGGCGTGATTTCAAAAATAAGACAATCAATGAGCCCTTTATGCGTAAAAACCACTCCTGGACGAAAGCCAATTTTGAATACCACCCTGGAAAGGCGCACTGTTAGGCAGATAAAGTTTGGTGTGCATAAGAATGCGGGCCAAATCAGACGTGATCTCTCCCATAGGAATGGAGTAAATGTAACAAGTGAAGCTATAAGGAAGAAATTGCGGAAAAACGGATTCCACGGACGTGTCAAAATAAAAAAAAACACTCTTGACAAAACGACACCGTAAATTGAGACTCCAATTTGCGAAAAAATTTAAAACCTACACCCAAAATGACTGGATGCAAGTCATATGGTCCGACGAGACAAAAATAAACCGTCTGGGAAAAGATGGGCGTCAATGGTTTTGGAGGAAACCCCGAGAACCTTTGACTAGCCGTATTGTTCAATCAACGGTCAAGTTTGGAGGCGGTAATGTAATAATGTGGGGGTGTATGAGGATGGAGGGGGTAGGAGAGTACGTTAGAGTTGCCGGACGAATGGATGCCAACCATAATGTCAATATCCTTCAACAAGGTTTGTGCAAGAGTCTGGAAGTGTGGGGCAAGAATCTGTCGGATGGCATCTTCCAGTAGGATAATGATCCGAAAACACTTCTGTGTAGCTAAAGCTTGGCTACAAAACAACGGTTTTGAAGTACTCGACTGGCCCCCTCAATCGCCAGACCTCAACCCAATCGAACATGCTTGGGTTAAGGTCAAGCGTGCGATTTCTAATGCCCAAGGAGAGTGTCAGAATCTTGACGATTTATGACAGAAGGCTAAAAATTCCTGGCAAAATATTAACGGAGATTTCTGTAGGAAGGTGGTCGAGTCCATGCCCAAACGAATTAAGGCAGTAATCAAAGCAAAAAGGGGTCATATTAAATGTTAAGTAAAAAATCGTTTATGTCAACCAATTGATGAAATGTGCAGCGGAGACATTTTTTAAAATTCTATAAAATCTAGCAAGTTTTTGAAAAACAAATGTGTTAATTTTAATTTATTTCTTTTAATTGTTTTGTATATACATAAAATAAAAATGGATTGCCATTACAAATAAAAAAGTTGCAAGCAAAAACCTTTTTCTGATACCCAGGTGTGATCAAATAGTTGACATATGTAATTTTTCGAAACAATTTCATGCTTTGTTGAAACATAAATTAATTTCACATTTTTCGCCCTTACCATACGTAAGTATTAGGGTGCTTAAAAATTTTTTTTTGCTTTTTTTTTTTGATTTTTTTTTTCAACTCTTACCCCTCAAATGTTAGTGATTGCAAACAAAAATCCTCCCTCAAATCCAGGCATGTAGCTTAACTCTAAGGAACGCTATTTTTTTTTTTTTTTGGTTCCTGTACATTTCACATAGGACTCTTCGTTTTTTCATTCAAATTAAAATTTCACCAACTAATTTTCGTTTCTCAAAAACAAACTTTAAAAATTTCTGCGATTTATTCTTAAATGCATGATATTGCACTTATGCAATGCTACATTATAACCCTTGCAAAATTAGTTCAGATGAAGACCGAATTTGTTATTTGGGCAAAAAAAACTCTCTAAACTAATGAGAAAGGATTATATATAATTAAACATTCACAATAATTCACAAAAATAAAAAATTTAGCAAAAGATTTACTCTTTACTACCTTATACTCAAAAAGCTCAACAATATTTGCGAAATTCTACCAAAGGAGAATAGTGATAACGTACAATTTTCTTTTGGCGAAAATATAACTATAAATTGAAAAACGATGTAGCTGCCAGATCGACGAGAAGTTTATGCAATGTTAACTTCTCGTACATATGCAATTCTATCCCTTTCAGACCTGAGAAATTAAAGTTTACGGATTTTAACGCCGCTTCCATCCGGAATGCAATAAAAATAAGAAAAAAAAAAAATATCCGAAGAAAAATTCCAAAAATTCATATTTAAAATAATATTCAAGTACATTGATTTAAAGCGATCATTTTTTTTGTGTGGTACTCCTGAAAACAGTTTTTATTTTTGCTTAGGCAGAGAAATACATCGTATTTGGAGCATTTTATTCTAGTTCTGCTTGTACATTCTTTCACGCATATCCGTGGTTTGTCACATCCATTGCTCTGGCCAGTGATCATACCGATCAGTACGTACATCAATCGGAGGATCAGGGTCTTTTCTTTTGCAGCTGGCTCTGCTGTTGATGTGCAATGGAACAGGTGGATGAGGCCTTTCAATGAATTTATAATTTCGCCGAGCTATTTAAAATTAAATAGGTCTTTAATATTCTTTTTCGTGCCCGTCTTTAGTGCATGGGCTCTGTACTCTCTCCATGCATTGCATACTGCTATGTCAATCAAATGAAAAGTTGTTTTTACAGTCCATTTCTTCGTTTTTATAAAAATTCTGTAGTGTTCCATTGACCGATTCCGCCCATTTTAGCGTTGTAACGCTTCACGATTTGAGGGCATGGTATTAATGTGTTAACTTTATTTTAACCACCTTTGTACCATCAACTGGGTCTTTTCATTCTGTGGATACTATAAAATAAAATTGTATCGCGCCATTTAACGCAATACATTACCTTTCAAGCAAAAACTGTTATCTGTCTCCTCTATTCATATTTACGGTCTAATGGGAAATCCATCCTCCGCAGGCAATCGGTTTAAAGCTAAGTAGCCTTTATGCGAGTTCAGCCAAACGGAATTGGTAAAGTGCCTATCAAAATAAGAAAACTCCCTTTCGGCAAATGTTTTGTCAATTTGATGACAATAGAGGCCAAGGCCCAAGCCAGTTCAAAAAAGTTCCTTTTGGAATATTTTAAATCGACGACGAGCCCTTCTGGAAGTCGCAAACAACAAGGTTCTTAAGACCTACAGGTCTCGGTTTAATTTTAACGTCGCTGGACGCCCTTCCTGTAAATGTCATTTGCTCATCAATCGAGATATTCCGTAATTTCTGTTGCTAGTGCTTGGCATCGAATCTAA
Organism: Bactrocera neohumeralis; assembly: GCF_024586455.1. Lineage (NCBI taxonomy): Eukaryota > Metazoa > Arthropoda > Insecta > Diptera > Tephritidae > Bactrocera > Bactrocera neohumeralis. The sequence continues at coordinate 62,763,523 of NC_065922.1, forward strand.
CGCATCTATAACCAAATCTAAACAGTTTCTTTGTCGGAAACTGTAAGTATCAACAAAATGGATTGTTCTAAATGTAAAGAATTATCTGGTCATCGCGTTTTTATTATTTTGCTAATCCGAAGCCTTCCGACCAATAAATCCGGACTCTGGGGTAAGCTAGGCAACCCATTATGATATGGAGTCAATATAGATTTTTAATATCGCAACAGTAGCATTGACGAACATCCATGCTGAGATAAGTGATACTTATTCGTGAAAAAACGCGGCGTTTTGAAAATGATCTTCATCCCAAGCAATCTGACTCGGATAACCGCCCATTTTCTCTCATAGTTTGTGGTTCATATCATCATTTGAAATCATTTTAAAGTCAGCATCGGAATTTTCAATATTTGGAGAAGTTGAAGCACGTCCTCATCAAATTCAAATTGAAATGAACCTGGAATGACACAATTGTGCAAATGAAAATGCGAGTCAATTTTGAAGCGCACAATTGTGTTCCTTTTTTCAAACTTGTTCAAAACACTTATATTTAATTATAATTTTTAATTCACAATATATAGTTTATTTAATATTTTTCAATACACATTTTTGCAAAACATCAAAACTAAAAATACTGCATAAAATTTATTTCAATTTTTTTTCCATTCTTGACAACAGTTTGAACACTTCAGAACTTTAAATTGACAAAAACGATACAAAAAATCCAGATCGTTGAGAACCGTTAAAATTGGCATAATCATAAGGGTCTTACATATGCAATTGTCTTATTGTATTGAAGGTCTGAAAGGGCTATGCAACAAAGGGTTAAGTTTTGCCACGGCGATTGATGCGAATTTTTGCATGAACTGAACTCTGGTCGTTCGTAGATGAATATAATAGATTTATCCTCTGGTGAAAGTTACTTTCTTCAGCAAGAAGAATTATAAAGCCAGAAGAATAATAAAGACGCGAAATTTATTTAAAACTAAACTGGATCATCATCAAATGCAGATCAAGAGCTTCAGCTGTCTCCAGAGGCTTGGATCGGAGTCGTTCTAATTTAATTAATTAATTCAACTGTCATAAACTAGTTTTATCATAATTGGTGTGGATTGCTGCAGATTAAATTTGTATTTGTACAAGCTTAATTTCGACAAATCAAACAATTCTTTCGCATGACCTTAACCACATCTTTGCATGGCGACTCGTCTAATACCCCTTCCTCAGATATGATATCCTCGGCAGAAGAGTCTCCCACTAAGGATGCTGACAATGTTATCAATATATTGGTTCCTTGGAACAGGCATCCTCCACATCTATTACTTTCATCACTTTGACGGAAATTGGTCGCCTTGGTAACTCGCAATTTGCTGTTAGCTAATACCCGCTTAGGTGGTAAGGTTCAAGTTGGTTGCCAACGAAATCACCTAACGGCTGGCTCAGGAAGCGTGATACTTGGACTTAAACCACCAACCATAACATGACTTGAGTTGCACCGAAAAACTAGAGTGACCCTTGCGCTACTTTGTTCTGGATTTTGTAGCTGGTTAAACTCCTACTTATCCAGAATTGACGTCGGCATAAAAAATATATGACCTGCGTACAATGAGTCTCCGCATGAATCCAACTACCTCTTTGCATGCCCAATGAGTTGCTCTCATCTAGCACCTCTCACCCTATGATCCGACTCCGTTCAAATCGTCATTTCAGTTAATGGAACACCAAAAGTTACTTTCGGCCTATATGGATGGTGTACAAAAAGTTTCAACTTAAAATCGAAGGAATCTCAATATTATTAGAGGTTTACCGCTGAGATTTCAGCTCGAGAAACTAGGTGTAGTACAATCGACAAGTACAATCGCCAAGACAGCCGATTCGCACCGATTTTGACGATTGATACTTTTTCACACGTCCTTTTATCGCTAAAAAAGCTGTTCGCTTGTTAAACCGTCGATATCGGAACAGCATAACATATAGAAAACGTTTTTAATTGACAATAGGGGTATTCTCTTGCTCTTGCAAAACCCTTGCACGGTGCAAGAATTGCATATATGTATGTATTTCCTCTTGGTGCACCGGCACAACAACAAACACACGCAGAAAATGGCTGTAAAATATGTCAGACCAAAACCTAAGTATGCATTTTACGTGCAATGTCATATATTGTTGCTCCTTTTTTTTGCCATTTTACATAAAGACATATTACGTCGTTAAATTGTTGAGGAAGATAAGTTTTAAATGGATTTTATTATTTCTATTTAAATTATAAAAATTTGTTACAGTTTTTTTGTTAAAAATGAATTCAGAAGGTGCGCCAAATCACAGTAGTCATTCACAATAAATTGACCGAATCAGCCGTTCATATATCACTAAATTCTGCAATGGGTGCTCTCGTGCTCTTGTATATTTCGGTACAGTATTTTTGCAATCTGCAACCTTGCAAGAGCAAGAGAATATCCCTAATGTGTCTTTACAAAATTTGGCATGGGGTCTATTATTCGTGGGAACGTTACAATGTCCGAAGAAATGGTTCAGATCGGGCAGCTCTAGCATATGGGTGTCAGACAAACTGGTTGATCAAAATCAAGTTCTTACAAGGAAAACTTGAACTTGTAGGGAATTATAGCTTCGATGCAGCCGAAGTTTTTTCTTGTTTTGTTATTTTATAAAGATACTCAAAGCTTTGTTGCTAATGCAATTCGATTATTGTAGGTAGATTTATGCACATGTATCTAAATAAAATATATTCAAGTAATTAGCAATATTTAAAATTAATCATAAGTGTGTCACTTTTTCTACAACAGTTTAGTTGTAGATGCAAGTTTTCAAGTTCAAGATATCATACTACTCTGGTCAGGCAGTTAGTGGCGTCTTGTAGTTGTCGGCATTAACAATCTCTGCCTTGTACTCTTCTCTCTCATCATATACACCGGCTACTTTGAATGATAGAAATGGAAAAAGAAAATTTCAACCTGTAACTTCTATTGTAGCACATTTGTCAGAAAAATGATTAAGTTCGTGTATCATGTCTCCATCTTCGTATTTTTTTTATAAATAGAACAACTTGCTATACTTAATATACGGAGGCTGCTATATATATTTCTGGCCTAGGCAACACTAAGTGTTGCCAGGTGCAATCTGACATTTCCATTGGAGAGTTTGACACATTTTAGCATAACATCACTCAGAACATTTTGTCATTTAATCGTGAATTGTTTTATTTACAGGGAATTAAAAAATTCATCTCGGCCAAAAAATTGAATTAACTCGTCAACATTTTCGTGCGATCATTTTCACAACTTTCGACGTGGATTATCACGACAAGAGTGCATCGATGAACTAAAATCTTTGTATGACTATGAAGCACCATCCTATAGCACTGTGAAAAACTGGTACAACGAATTCAATCGTGGCCGACGCTCGCTCAAAGACGAATTCCGTGAAGGTCGTCCAAAAACAGCCGTTGTGCCAGAAAACATCGATGCCGTACGTGAACTGATAATGCAAGCCCGTCATGTAACATACCTTCAGATAGAGGCATGCCTATGCATTTCTCCCACCAGCATACATTCGATATTGCATGAACACCTGGCCGTAAAAAAGATTTGTTATCGTTCGATCCCGCACAATTTGACAATCGCTCAAAAAAAAATCGTGGATTGGTGTAAAAAATGCTGAAAAATACGATCGCGGTGCTTCAAAAGACGTTTATAAGATCGTCACAGGTGACGAATCATGGATCTATGCGTATGAGCCCGAAACAAAACAGCAATCGACCGTGTGGGTCTTCCAAGACGAGCCAACTCCAACGAAAGTTGTTCGTGGAAGCAGCACTTCGAAGCAAATGGTCTTCTGTTTCTTCGGCAAAACTGGTCTTGTGGTGACTGTTCCGCTTGAGCGACGTAGGATGGTCAATTCTGAGTGGTACACCACCATTTGTTTGCCTGAAGTCTTCAGAGAAATTCGAAAAACGAACAAGAGAAGACGAATCATTGTGCACCATGACAATGCGAGCTCTCACACATCGGCTCAAACCAGCGCCTTTTTGACCGGCCGAAACGTCGAATTGATGGGTCATCCGCCGTACAGCCCTGACTTGGCACCCAATGACTTCTTTTTATTCCCACACATCAAGAAAATAATGCGTGGTCAACGATTTTCGTCGCCAGAAAATGCTGTTGTAACATTCAAAAACCATGTTTTGGAGGTGTCTCAATCGGATCGCTTCAAATGTGAGCCAACTTTAAGTACGATTTCAAGAGGTTTAAAGAGAAAGTACCATTTACTAATGTTGGTTATAAATAGATGATATGTTTTCTAAAATGGTTGAGATGACTCGACTGGAATTACTTGGTGCTGATTGCTCGGTATGACACTTTCTAAAGGTATACAATGTGCCTACCTTGTGTTGCATGAACTTACAAATATCCCCTCGTAAATATAACATGAAGCATATTAATATTGAATATAATTAAATTATATAATTCCTGTTCCAATTAAAAAATAATTAATTATTAATTGTTTATAAACATAGTATGTGGGATTAGAATTGGGTCACTAAGGGCTGGGGTAATTACAGTAAGTAATTGTCGAGTTGAAAGTCTGTACATTCATTTTTGTTACATAGGCGTTTAACGTTAAATCTTTATAATGCATCTGGTATTTATCTACCGACCCAGCACAGGCTGCTGCCATTAAGGTAGCCGTAGATTTACTGCTCCGGATTGCAGCCTCCTTAAGAGAAGTGACTAACCACTTTGATATCTAAGCGACGTTACTGTCCTTGAGCTCACTAAACCTCCGAGACGAGGTGGAAACATCTCACACTTCCTTCTTGGTTGTTCCCCGAGCTCACACTTTCAGATATCCCACCGAGCTGATAGGAATAGAAAGTAAGCCCTTAAGGGGTTATGCGTCCTTGAAGAAAAGGGGGAAAAAGAGGCCGTGTCCTCATCGCCATGATTTCTACCCTTGTCGTCATCTGAAAAATAAAACAATTACAGATTCTTAATGAGTACGAATGTCGCAATGTCATGAAGCAGCAAAACTAAAAAAATTTTTTTCATAAAATGGCGGCTACTCAAAAAAAAGGTTGATTTTTTCACTAATTTTTCAATTTTGTCGATTTTTTTTTAAATATTATAAATTTCAAATTTTTATTTTTTGTTGCTTCTAGTGATAGAGATATATTTAAGGATTATTCATGCCAAATTTCAAATAAATCGACTGATTAGAACTTGAGATATTGTGGCTACCACATCAAAAAAAGGAGTTTTGAGAAAAACGCGTTTAAAGTTTTACGTTATACGATATATATATTCGCATATACATACATACATATATTCGCGAATATATTCGCTCAACCGGTCTAGTTGCCACGTCACTAAAATGGCTATAACTTTGAAAATAATTTGAGTTTTGAAAAATCCTTTTAGGAAGATATTTTAATATCGAAATGAATATCGAAACTATCGAATTATGAGGAAAAAAAATTTTTCGATTTTTTCAAATTTCTAGACTAGGGGGTGTATCCCTTAAGCAAATTTGTATTGTCCGCAATAACCTTTCAGCACTTATAAAATCGGATACCGGAGTTCAATTTTTATGGCTTCACAAAGAACTGCACAGCCATCGGACCTAACCTAACTTTTTTACAGGAATAGCTTAAAGTCATTACCAATTAGCATTTGCATATAACAAACCAAATGCAATGTCTAGCATAAAAATATAGCGCAATAATTGGAGTGTTGATAAAAAGGTCTATTATAATTTGAGATATACAGAAGTCATTTCGAAGCATTGCACAGAGCAGTGCAATATTTAAACGGGAACGATGAAGTATATGCGTACAATTTCAAACTGATCCTTCCTAAAAAATAATACAATTGCTAAATATTTGGAATAGTAGAATAGAAGTGTCTCCAAACACACAGTGAAATGGATTAAAACTGGCTCAGTAATCATTCGATGAATAATATACCACGTGCGTCCCAAAAGACTGATGCCATAATAGACATAATCTAACTAATAGATATCATATAGATGGTATTAGTAGTACCACCTACCTATGTATCAGCCACACTAAAACGTGGACGGGTCCTCTAGTATAGATATAAAATACATAACAGATTTCCAGTAGGTCATTAGCACTTTTATATACTACCCTGGATAGAAAAAAATCGGGGTTAAGTCACTACAGAAAAAATATTTGTTTCTTAATGTGAAATCGAAATCGTTCTTTTTCGAATTTCTTATAGAATTTAAAATTTTTATAAATTACATTTTTGATTTATAATTATAATTAGATATTTATTCTTTTTTGTATTTACATAAGATACCTCATGATGTTCTTCTTTTAATATATTGAATCTTTTTAAAAGTTCTCCTTAATTATTAGAATATAATCTTTTTCTAACCATCATTTACTCCCAGTTAATTAATTTGAGGGGTTACATGGGTTTCACAGTTTCAAAAAATCGAAATTTTTTTTGTCTTATTAAATTCTATAACATCTCCAGAATATTGTCCTAAAATTTCAAGTTGATCCGAGTAATAGTTTCGGAGATACAGTCTTCAGAACTTGTGCGCTAGAGGCTAGCTAGGCTAAGTGCGCCGCCTTTAAACGCATTTTTCTCGAAACTGTGTTTTTGAAGTCGGTTGTCAAGATTTCTCGCGAACTACTCAACCGATCTTGATGAAATTTTATACAGGTCTTCGAGATATCATTTACAAGGTCTTGAACGAAGGATTTTTTTTTTTAATTATAACTATGTATTTAAAAAAAAAAATGTCGAGAAATTTTCTGTCTGCCAAAAATCCAATTTTCCTTTTTTTCCCTTCGTCCAATACCTAGTTTATTGTCTTTACTAAAACACGTATTTTTTATTTTTATTTCAGATGATCCTGAAAGAAGTTCTGCTGACAACGCGGATGCACCTTTTTTCCGAGGGACTGCCGGAAATGGCGTGGTAATGACTGCCTTTTTGATATTTTTTTTTTTAATTTTACAAACTGTTTATTAAATATGAGTCTTTTAAATAAAAAAAAAATTCATTAAAATATTTCATTTTTTATATGTAAAAAAAATTATTGAAAAAAGCCGTATTTTGCCCGAGGAAACCCATGTAACCCCTTAAATAACAACGAATGTTTCTACCAAACTGAACTCCTTGCTGATGGTCAGACTCACCTTTACTTTTCGCTTTTTAAATAATATCACTTTTTGGATTTTTTCGAGTCTCCAAAAGCTCTTCCCGAGAGAGTTGTACTCCCGTAAATATTTTCCATCGATTTGACACATTTCGTTTTCAATACTCTTATCTCTCGTATCTATGTACATATACATATGTATGTAAAAAAATTTTTTGTAATACAAAATTTCTCTCCCATAGGTTTGGATTCCAGCTATAGTAATAATTTTAACTACTATGAAATTATTTCGATGCTCACTTATTTAATTAGAATTATATTGTTTATTAATTAGAACTAGGAGGTTCACAGAAAGAGAAAAGCAAAACGTTACGAGCTTCATTATTAAACTATCATAAAAACTGGCGATGAATTTCAGAAATATTTATAACACCGGAACACTTAATTTAATCAAAGCAAAACTATAATCAGGTTTTAATAGTTTGAACAATTAACGGGTATAAAATTTAATCATTACACTTCGTGAGCTTTTTACATGCCAAACAATGTGTAAGTATTTAATTGTACTGATGTACTATATAGTATATTCTATTCCATGTTTTATTTTCAACGCGATTATCCCCTCATTAAAATTCATTTATCAATAGTTGAATGCATTAAACAGCTAAAATCTATATGAGGGCTATCGGCAAGATATGCGAAGTTTTCTGCTGATATAAAAGTACAACGACGCTGTGAGATAAATTTAGAGGGCATTTCGTGTTCCAATCTAGTGGTTTTACCTGCGCGTTCGTAAAAGTTCAAGTGTAAATTGTTTAAAATGAAGTATTTCGTAGTCTTCCTGGCTATCTGCAGCTTAGTTATCTCCTTTAGTGAGGTACAGAAAAGGGGATCATATTAAAAAGAAAAAAAAGACAAAAAAAATGTTTGATAATTATGTGTTGATTTTTAAGATTAGTGCGTGGGAATAAAACCTGAAAGTAGCGCGAGTGGTTATAAAAAGGTCCAGCTCTGTAGTTTGAAATTTGAACTGAATTTCGACATCGACGTGCATCTATCAGCTACTGCGCAGCCTCCTTTAGAGAAGTGAAGTGACTATCCACTCGTATAGCTGGTCGGCGTTAGTGGCTTTGAGCTCACTAACCTTGTGTTCAAGGCTGGTTAAGGAATGCCAAACCTCGTTACCAATAACACCATCAAGTCACTTTGTGTTAAGACTAGTATGTGTATCAGGCCATACCGGATTCTGCTATGAGTAGGTTGAGAACAGGTAGATGCTCCACTCTCCTCGTGTGCTCTACTACTGGATAGTTGAGCCTCGCGGGAGCTTGGCCAACGCTGAGTCACCATGGTTCATGCGCAAGATTTCATGCCGATTGATCATAAGACATCTAGTGGGCAAAGAGGCTCATAGTAAGGCTCTTATTTGAACTGAATTTGGACATCTATCAGCTACTTTTTCCTCTATAATAACAAATATTTGTACCAAATTTCCTAGATCCAATCCCATAAATAATAAGTACTATTTCGGATTTCAAATAAACATCATAAGATGCGTCATATACATATGTGGTTGTTGAAACTCTATAAGCTTAATAAGCAAAGCTCAGATCTCTGGGCATTTCTTTGCGTCAATTTTATTTGTAATCACTGAATTAAAGCTTTGATAATCGTTGTTTTACAGTTTTTCCGATCAGAACTAATTTCGGACAAAATATCTACATACGGATAGTTTGGAAAGAAATATTTTTGGTGTTGGAATGTGTTCTTTTAGTATAAATATGCCAAAACAGAAATAGCTCATTGTGGACAGAAGTAGCCTCTCTTTAGTTCGTGAATACCTACGAAAAAAATGACTACCTTGGGTCGTCACCAGAAACAATCCTAAAGCTAAAGAGTATTCCTGACTTGAAAGCTTCCGCTTAAAACTTTCTGAGGTAGTTTTTAAGACTCATCACTTGTTAGAATACAGTTTTAATTTATCATCGTATTAACTATCAGTACAATTTTTGGAACATAATTAGACTGTTACCGCAACGGTTAGTACTAATTCAAGTAACGGGGCAAACGAAACCTTATAGTGTAAGCACTCAGAGCTACTATATATGGTATTACGAATTGTGGTCTTATAATTATTTATTTGAAATCTCTGGACAATGAATTTTAGGAAATGATTAATATTCTTTTTAAAATTTAGGCAGATGAATTTGGGGAGAAAGTTAAGAAAATCGCTGAAGAATGTAAAGGGCAAGTTGGTGCAAGTGATGGTAGGCATCATAGCAATGAAAATAAATAAAATATTTTAATTTTAAATTAATCTTGCAGACGATGTAGCACGATTGTTCAAATATGAGCCCGCCGCTAATGACAAAGGAAAGTGTCTTAATGCTTGCACTATGAAACAAATCGGCATTGTGAGTATGCAATTTGAAGATTTTTCGAAACTTTAAAAATCAAATATTGGTATTTGAATAGTTGGATGAAAATAACAAAGTGGTCGAAGCTGCAGCTATAGCTTACATAAAGCAGGTATCTGGTGGCGATGCAGATTTTGAGAAGCTGAGCATGGAGACTTATAACGAATGCAAGAGCACGCCGGAAAGTAGCGATGAGTATGTGACAATGCCATTAATCTTTTTGACCACTTAAGCATTTTATTGTTGCCTCAATTTGCAGATGTGAGTACGCTGAAGCTTTTCGTCAATGCGTTATCGAGAGTGCGAAGTCCAAAGGCATTAAGATTTTACCTAAAGTCTAATTTGTTGCTGACCAGCTGATAGGTACTTTAAATACGTACATTACAGAAAATGAGTAGCTTTTGTTGAGAAAACAAAAAATGAATATGATATATGTAAATACAAGAATAAATATATAAATGCAAATGAAAAAGTAAATATTAATTTGTGGTGAGTTTGAAGAGAGCTTTCGTCTACTATAATTGATGAACCTTTTTAGAAATATTTTCTTGAAATAACGAGGCTAAGCCGGGAAATTAAAAATATGTACGAGTACTTTATCTATATCTGGTAGACAAGTCGGAGCCGAGCTCTTCCTTATGACATATTTTTCAAACAAAAATTTGCGTTTAAAATCAGATATCTGAATTCGGAAACGGATTGGTTATTTCGGAAAGATTAGTTGATGAATTTCGTGTCAATGTGTGTGTTGGTGTCAATGAACTAAGGTATATTAGCCTAGGTGTGTCCACAAGATTTATTACCGGAGGCAAACGACAACAAATATTACAATATATACATAGTTCTCAAAAAAACTTTCAACGAGCTACCGATAGTAAAACGGCGCCAGCGCAAGTTAATTTGCTTCCTCTGATCATTTTGTGTGTTGTTCTTAAAAATAGTGTGTTTGTGTAAAATGTTTTTTTTTCGCAGCCAAACAGAGCCGATTGATTTTGCAGGGAGTCAAATGAGCTATATCGTGAGTAGCCCTGCTTTAGTCAATTCCTTTTGAGAAAAAGTCTTTTGCCGCTACCAATCATAATTAGAACAGCCACAAGAACGAAGTAAGTTTGAGGAGACCCTTCCATTTCGGTCTTGTGCCTCTTGATTTGACTCCAACTTTTTTGAGTATATTTGGATGACCGAATTCCTTCTCCATGTTAGTACGAATCGATATTTTCGTCGGCTGCCTTGTGAATTCCAGTCGATAGCGTTTCGGGTGACTGTGATTAGGCTATAAGAAGTGTAGACTTAACATTCGAGTTGAATATTTTTATTTTGGTACGCCGGGTAATGATCAAGCGGCTTTATACATAGTGGGACTTTTATCCGAGATTGTATGGATCGTAATGAAATAAAGAACTATTCCACACTTCCTTTGGGTCTTAGTGTTTGAAAAGCTCTATTAGCGCCATCTTTCTTGTCGACTTGTAAACTTTGCAAACCTTTGAAATAACAAACCGCAATATTATATTTGTAATTTATACTAGGTAGGAAAAGTCTGTTTACAAGGTAAAATACTTGTTGAAAAAAAAGCTTTTATATATTTTTTTTTTATAAAATGCGAGAGATGTTTGTTTATTTTATAAAACGAACAACTTGAAATTCCATTACAAAAAGTCTGTGCACAAGGTATATAAATCGAATAAAGGTTTACTTCTTAAAAATTAATGGGAAGTAGCATATACCCTACATTTTAAAACATCTGTTTTGGATTTTGCATGGAATAGACCAGTTTAGAGTTTTCTATCGAAGCGATTCGAAACCACTCTGCGTGCAGCACTTCTTTGATGATAAATTATGGTGGTGTTCGAAGCTGCTTGGAAACATTGTAGAGTAACTAAAGCTACTGGTTATGTTATGGAGCCCCTGTATGGTGGCTGGTAGCCACGACTGTCTTGGGGTCACAAAAAACTCCTCTCAATACAGCGTTGTATGATGCTTGCTTGTTTGCCTGTATGTCGCACCGTCTCAACGGATGCGATGCAGGTTTTATTAGGTGCACCTCTCTTGACCTGATTGTCATACAGCGTGCTGTTGCATTCAGGTTAAAAAGGCGTTTGAGTGGCTCATTGCTGCAGAATGATTGGATTTCCGTTGATGTTATGTTAGTGGTGTGATCTCCACTAGTCGGAATACCGAACAGTTAGGGTCGTTTGCGCGTGAATTCTTTAAGCGACGAAGGCGGTTAGCTGGGAATTAGGGTTAGATTATGTATGATTGGTGTGTGTATGTGATGTATGTATGGGGTCCAACCCCTGGCTACGAGGTCTGACCGGAGACTTAATTCTGGTACCACGGAGAGCAGGAGCCCTTAGAGGTAACTCGAACCTGCTCATGCGGACTGGCCCCTCGGGGAGTATCATGGTGGTTGTGGTTAAAACCCAAATGCGGGAAGAACTGACTTTTTCAGTTCGATGTGGAGTTGCATTGCAACCGGGTCGCCACCCCAAAGCACGAAAGAGGTTTTAGATAGGCCTCGAACCCTACCAAGGTGGTTAGTGTGTCCATTCCACACTGCCAATTGGTACTGAAAATGCTTAGCATTCTCAGGGCGCTGATCATTTGATCCGCTGTGCTTTTGAGCGCCGTGGGGTAAGGCTGTCGTCAACAGGTACCCACATTAAACACACCGGACGTTGACCTTAGTAGTCACTTTCCAGTACCAATTCTTCCACTTGTGCTCATCAGAAAAACTAAACTCTCAGAGTTTGTTTGAATGCTCTTTCGTGAAAGCATTACGATTTTGCATATTGACAAGAGAGATGAATTCCTTAATTTGTGCGCCTTTGTGCTAATATTTTGACCGTCCTGGATTGGGCGACTGAGATGTTTGTAATTTTTTGTTACCCTTTCCAGGTATGTAGGTAAATGATATAAGAACTCAAGTAGGAGTAATAATCGGTCACTGTCTAATTGGTTGACTTGCCATGAGACTGGGAATGACATATACATAACGACTATTGGAGAAGCTCTCAGGAGGTGGAAGAGGAAGGGACAATTAAACATCCTCTATGCGATTAAAACGCTCTAACATATACAAGGTCTGTCGCAAAAGAAACAGAACTTTTTAAATATAACTGTTTCTGGTGGCACCACCTATAAAATAAAAAAAATAAAAAGTTTGATCTCTTGTTGACATTTGTCGTTAAATGCAAAAAGAAAATATTAAATTTTGTTTTAAACTTGGGAAAACGTTTACTGAAACATTTCAAATGATGAAAAAAGTTTATGGTGATCAGTTATCCCGTAGTAATGTGGAGTGGTTTATTTCTAAGGGTCGTGAAGACCTCTGTGACGATCTTCGTTTCAGAAGTCAAAAATAAGTGGGCTGATTTGTTTTTACGATTCCGAGGGTATTGTACACCGAGAGTTCATCCCACCTGGCCAAACGATTAATGCTGTGTTTTACCTTGGTGTTATGAAGCGTCTTTTGTCACGCATTCATCGTGCTCGACCACAATACCGTGAGGCAGGGTCCTGGTGTCTGTCATCGGTCGACGCTTGTCACTGATTTTTTGACAAAAAACTCCATATTAACCATTAATCACTCACCCTACTCACCTGAACTGGCACCCTGTGATTTTTACCTATTTGGAAAACTTCATTTGCCCATGAAAGGACACTGGTTTCAGGACATTTCAGCTATCCAAAAGGCGACGACCGATATTCTCGAGAGTATTCCGAAAAATGACCTTAAACACTCATTTGAAATGCTATTTGACCGGGCTAAACTCTGTATCGAAGCACAAGGAAACTACTTTGGATAAAAAATTATAACTTTTGAAAAATATTAATTTTTTGTTGTTTTTTTAACAGCCCTGTTTCTTTTGCGACAGACCTTGTATAAGAATATAATATCAACTATCGGTCGACGGTTTCTTGACGATGGGTAGTTCAGAGAGGAGCCATCCGTTTTTTTATAAAAATTTGTTATTCCAAGAATTTTATCGATTTTACAGCATGTTTTTCAATGTTCTTAAAATTTAACCATTATTTTCCTTTCAGAAGAGCTTATTTCTTGCACAAGCAAACTTATAATTTTCCGACACTTTTACTTCTCGTTATTATGCGGGCGGATAGCACTAGTACGCAGACTTTTTCTGCCAAATTTACATGCTACTATGAGCAAATAATAATAAAACTTTTTTCATAATTTTAAAATTCTTAATTTATTTTTGAACATCTAAGTCGCCCCCTTAAAGTAATTGCCCCGATTGCTTTTCCCATCCTCGAAACGGTTGTTACAGTCAATTTCCGGAATAGCCTTCAATGTGCGTAGCGATTCACGTTTAATGTCTTCAATTGACGGAAAACGGTTTTCTCGAAATCGTTGAGTTTTCTGTATAACCTGAAGTCACATCTAGCTAAATTAGGCGAATACGGTGCTTGCGGCACGATATTGGTTGAAAATTTGGTGTAAAACTCACAAAGAATCAATGCAGTATGCGACGGTGAATTATCGCGGCGCAAAACCCAAGAATTGTCCACCCATAATTGCGGCCTCTTTTTGCAAATAGATTCGCGCAAACGGCGCATAGCACTGAAATAGTATTCCTTGTTGACAGTTGGGTCGGTTGGAAGGAATTCGGAGTGCACTACACCTCGATAACCCAAGAAAAATGTCAACATAACCTTGATTTTTGACCTGTTTTGAGGTGGTTTTTTCGACTTCAGCTCATCTTTGCAACGATATTCGGAAGATTGATCATCTGTTTCCGGGCCGTAAGAATAGATCCAATGCTCATCGTCAGTAATAATACTCATCATAGTCGGAAAGCATTGTTAAACAGATGTTAACGCGACGCTGATTTTCGAAAAAATTTGGTGATTTTGGAATCAATTGTGCTTTCACTTTTCTTATGCCCAAACGATCTTTCAAAATGGTTTTCAGTGATCTTTCTGATATTTCAACGATGTCTCTGACTGTTAAACGTCGATTTCTAAGCACCGATTCCTTTATTTTATTTACATGTTGATTATCACTTCATGATGATGGTCGTCCTGGACGTGGTTCGTCGTCAACGTGTTCTCGACCCTCTTTGAATAATTTGTACCAATCAAAAACACTTGTTCGCGACAAACAATTTTCAACGAAGGTTTTTTTTTAACTTTCGGAATGTTTCATCACCACGAATTTGATTTCGCACACAAAATTTAATGGAACTTCTTTGTTGAATAATTTCACTCATCGTGAAAATCGCCGAATGCACTTTATGTACTTCAGCAAGACAAGCTTATAATACTAAACAATTTTGTTGACTTCGACGTGAATGTTTGCCTTGAGTTCGTCTATAGTATTTGAGATATTTTCATTCATTTGCCAGTAGATCTAATAAGTTGACTTCAATCGGTTTCGATTTCGTTTCATGTTTTTTAAAAAACTAAGATTCCATGAGGGCCACGCTGACTCACATCTATCAGCTGTCAGTAATTACAAACATCCATTTGATCCATAATTTCCCAGCCTTAAAACTTTAATCGATCGCACTCGCATTGTCAATTGTCTTTCTTTAATTGATCGCTATTTTATTGTGTGAAAATCTTGAATGATTTGCTGCCCACAACTCGTTAAACGTTAATGATTGGAGCAACCAATTCGCAAGGCAAATGTCATTTTAATTGCTCAAAAACATATTTATTCACATGTGTAAAAATAATTTTAGTTTGCACGCAACTTTGATTAGTTTTTATAAGTTTTTAGTTTTTTGCTAAGATCCTCACATGACTTATAGCATATAAAAGCACAGCAAACGCTCTGAAGAAGACAATATTAGAATTGTTGACACCCAGATTGAACGGTCGAAGTTTCTTATTTTAAAAATAACGTTTGGTTAATTAAAAAAATGAAGCTCCTTAATATTTGCTTGATTGTTTGTGTAGCGCTTATATCAAACGCTAAGGTATATTAAAGGTGTAGTTGAAAGACTGGGCAAAATTTTAAAATGAAGAGCACATAAGAGAGTTTTTCAAAACATAACGGCGAAAAGAGGTCTTTATTACATATACCACTGTCCCATTATAAATTCTTTCTGGGATAATAAAGATAATATTTGACATTTTTTCAAGCGGATATTCCAAAAGAAGTTCAATAAGACACATAATTAAACACGAGTGAGTGCCAGTGCTACATATCAGAAAAGAGAAAATGTCCTACATTTCAGAGAACAGATCGAAAGTAAAGGAACTTTGCTAAAAATTCGAAACCCAAAACATTTGGAAAATCAATTATATACCAATAAGAACGTATTACGAAGAAAGTTTGCTCAATAAATACAGCTAAATACCATCAAACACGGTGAAGCTTGTCTAAGTCACTTGTTTTACTCTCGCTGTCGAGAACTTTATTTTGGTGTGTGCTGTTCACTTTCTCGGCATTCTTAGACTGAGTTATCAGTTCTCTGTGGTGTTTGTCAAGGTACCCTGTCTACTAATCTTCAGGTTAGTGAATCAAAAAGGCATCAGTCAGAAAGCTTCAAGCGTCACTTTCCGCTGCATCGTGTCAGAGAACTATCTCTTCATACGGAAAATGGAGCCCTCTATAAATGTTTCAAGACATTTGATCTAACAGTAAAGCTCAAATTATTAAAAGTGAAATAGATTTCACAAAACAAAGCGAAGTGAAGATGGTTGCTGTTGACACTTTTCCTTAATCTTTTATCAACCCTTCGTATAAATTCTTTAGCTGTCCCCGTATTAAGCTATTAACTAGACACCAGTGGAAATTATGTGAAAAATTCTTAACAAATAATGCTTGCAGATGGCTATATTTTCTTTGCATATAAGAATAATTCATTTTTCTTCCAAAACAGTGCAATTACGAAGAGGCGAAAGCAGTTGCAAATGAGTGTAAGGAAGAAGTTGGTGCAACAGATGGTAAATGAGATCCGCTGTTTAAACGAAAAGATTTAATTATTATTGCGAAACAAATTACAGATGAGGTTGAGTCGGTTTTGAAGTTCGAAGCAGCTGAGACTATGACGGAAAAATGTCTGGGTGCATGCGTCATGAAAAGATTCGGTGTGGTGAGTTGAGTTCTTTTTGATTACATGCAACAAATCATGACATACATTTCATTGATTATTATCATTATTGATTTTTGCTACAATTTCCATAAGATGAATGGTGATGGTAAGTTTGATAGAGAAAAAGCCATGGAGGTTTTGGAAGTTATCGCCAACGGCAATGAGGAGCAACATGCCTTGGGCGTGGAAGTTCTAGACGCATGTGCTGACATTGACGTAAACGAGGATCAGTAAGTGGTTAATGCATATAATTTTGAAGATTTGTATAGTAAATAATGAATTGGTATCTTACATTTGCAGTTGTGAAGCAGCTGAGGAATATCGCTCCTGCATGCATGCCAAAGCAAAGGAAATTGGCTTTGTAATGGGGCGTGTTTAAATTTGCTACAATTGAACGACAAGCTTGGATATACGTGATGACGATTTTGGCTTAAAAATTATTATTCATAAACCATATTTTAAGTTCAGCTGTTTCTCTGTACTCTCTGTTTTAAAATTGTAAAAAATATGTAACGCTTTAGTAAATAAATAATTATACTAGAATGCTTGAAGTGCGAGTTGTACTATAATGCCAATTTTAGATTAGAAGCAAGAATTGATCTGTTTCAGATACCGCCTAAGAAAAATATCAAGTTTTTATGGTGTAGCTGCTTTCTCAGCTTTTTCATTGGTACTAAATATGTCAATACTCATAAACTCATGCCTCATCGGCAATTTTAATCCTCTCCATGAATGTGGGATCGGAGTTCGCACGATCAAACATGTCCAAGGAGAGCTATACGTGTACTCTTCAGCTTTATCGGGACGAGTCGAGCAAAAACGCATTTCATACCCAAAATATGCACCAAAATCATTCAAACGGACTCGCGAGCCTCGCTCTCTTGTCATCTCTATAACACTTCTCTGACGATTTTCATCATTTGAAGAGGTCGAATGTCGTCCACAGCGAGGTACGTCTTCAACGATCTCCCGACCGTGTTTCAAAACTAAAACTGCATCGAAAAATTCCTACGAAATTGTGGAATACGAAAACTAAAAGAGCAATAATTAAATACTTATATAAATATTACTTCCAGATTTGTATGTCACGCAATGGAATATAAGAACCTATCATAGGGTCGACCATACAATTTCAAACTGACTATATGTATTAGACGACTACTATATACCAATGAAAATACTTATAAGAGAAAAAATTTTTTAAACTCGCAACCTTCTTTTTCTTTACTGGCGTAGAAACAGCTTACGCGATTATAGCCGAGTTAACAACAGCGCGCCAGTCGTTTCTTGCTTTCGCAACGTGGCGCCAATTGGCGATTCCAAGCGAAGCCAGGTCCTTCTCCACCTGGTCTTTCCAACGGAGTTGAGGTCTTCCTCTTCCTCTGCTTCCACCGAAGGAAGGTTGTGCGATGGGATTTTCGCCACGTAAAGAACACTACCAATGAAAACTAAAAACTCGCAACCAGTCGGGATAATTAAACGAAAATTGTGTTATTAAACTGTATACAAGTGTATTTTTATTAAGTACCGTTACGTTCCTAAGTTTCACTTGATTAGTATACTTGAATTCCTTTCACAGAGATTTTATCACGAGTTCAATACTTTCGACTACAAAGCCTTTATTTCTCACGAATATATTTTGTAATAGAGTACATTATTAAATATTATACATACATGTATGTATGTATTAGTATGTTTGCTTATGAAAAGATTGTTTAACAAACAACCCTGTAGAAATAGCGAACATTTCGTGGTGAAGAGTAAGCCGTCTTCGGCAGTTAGTTTTTCTGATTTATTGAAAGAAAACTAGCAAACAAATGGTTGTATACCACTCAGAATTCACTGTTCGGCGTTGTTCTATTGGTAGGGTTGCGATATGTCTGGTTTTTTTCAAAAAACATGCAATTATTTGTTTCGAAGTGTCATATGCAAGAACAACTTTTGTTGGATTCGACTCATCTGAAAACACCAATACAGTTGACTGCTGTTTACTTTTGAGCTCATACGCGTAAGTCCACAATTCATCACCTGTTAGGATGATATAGACGGTTTTCGAAGCAACGCTATCGTACTTTGTTAACATTTCTCTCGACCGATTTGAGAAATTGGGTGGGGTCCAACGTGAACTAAATTGTTTACAGTCAAATGTTCATGCCCGTAGGTGTCTCAATCTCATGATTTGTCACATGACGATCTTGCAATATCAGTTTGCGCATTGCATCAATATGGTAGTTTACGGAACAACAACTGATTTTGGACGACCTTCACGAAATACGTCTTGGAATCATATAGCACCTCGATTAAATTCAGCTTACAGTCAATGAACGCTAGTTCTTGATAAAACTTCATCGTCAAAAGTTGAATTAAGTTCATCCATGCACTGTTACTAAGTTAATCCGCGTTGAAACTTGTAAATGATACAAAATGAATATTTAAAGTTACTGTAAATAACATAAGTAGGAGTCGTTTGTCAAAACGTTCTTAGTAAGTGTAATAGCAAAAATGTCAAACTTTATGATAAAGTTGCCACTACATTAGGGTTGCCAAATCCTTAATTACAACCGGCGTATCCATAATAAACAATTTTATTTAGATTGCTTAAAACATCCATAAAAATTGTAAAATAGGAGACCCTGAGATCTGTAAAGTGGTGTAAGTTTTTGTCCAATTTCACCCATTCTTCGTGTCCAAGTTCTCTTTTAGTAGTATCAAATCAAATATATCACAGTAGTCTCTATACTTAAATATCTCAATCAATATTGAATTGTTTTTTATGCGAACATTGCTAAGGTATACTATACGTCTATGTTTACTAAATTCAATGGGCCAAATCACAAAAATTTATTGTGGGAATGCTTCTAACTTCACTTGAGTAATATATTATATTCATTCAGCGTGAGATATGTTCTCATCCATTCGTAGTCTATGAAATGTAAATTCTTTGCGGAGAAGTGATATTTCAGAATAACTTTGCATTGAAATGAAATAATATTCGCTTTTCAGTTGAATTTTAGTTCTGGTTTATAACACTTCGTTGGATTTAGAAGACATAATGGAAATTCTTATTGTGCTACCGATTTTAGCAGTGTCTTCAGTATTCAGTGGGTTTTGATTACCATAATAGTAGTTTGTTTCTTGAAGTTAATTTTCGACGAACTTATAGCAATAACAATAGCTGCTGCTGAATCTGAACCGCCACATTATAGTTCACTTCGTGTTATGGCCGAGGCTGCGATTGAAGATTGCTACGAGGATTCGGCTCAGAGTGTCAAAGTGCAGATAACCGATGGTAACTTAACCATACTTTAAAATATAGACAAGCGTGTTGTTGAATTTTTCTGTAATATCTTACAGAGAGTTTTGATGAAATAGTGAAGGGTTCTCGCACTAATTTATCTCACAATGCGAAGTGTTTACGATACTGTATTATGCGCAAAAATGGCTTGGTGGGTATAACAATTTTTTAATTTTTTTTATTAGTTGTAGAAGACCGCTTAGACTAGGTTCAGTAAAAAAATCGGGTTTCTGGAGTAAATCATTGTTAATTTAGAAAGTATGGTGGAAAAATTCACCTTTTGAGTAGAAATTCTGGTTGGAGAAGAAAACAATATTTTTGTTTCTTTAAACTGAAATCAGAAAGGTTTATTGGCTCTTATACAAGGTTTGTCGCAAAAGAAACAGAACTTTTTAAATACAACTGTTTCTGGTGGCGCCACCTATTGGTGGGTATATGAAATAAAAAGTTTGATCTCTTGTTGACATTTCGTAAAAATTTTAAGAGAATTGGATAACTACAATCGATGTTATCGATCAAAAAGTGACAGCAGCTTTTGGTCATCGGTCGTAAAATGCAAAGAGCAAATATTAAATTTTGTTTTAAACTTGGTAAAACGTTTACTGAAACATTTCAAATGATGAAAAAAGTTTATGGTGATCAGTGCCTATCCCGTAGTAATGTACATGAGTGGTTTAAGCCATTCCAAGAAGGTCGTGAGGACCTCTGTGACGATCAGAAGTCGGTTGTCTTCAGAAGTCAAAAATAAAGACAATGCTGAGTTGTTTTTACGATTTCGAGGGTGTTGTACACCGAGAGTTCGTCCCACCTGGCCAAACGATTAATGCTGTGTTTTACCTTGGTGTTATGAAGCGTCCTTTGTCACGCATTCGTCGTGCTCGACCACAATACCGTGAGACAGGGTCCTGGCGCCTGTTGCACGATAATGCGCCGTGTCATCGGTCGACGCTTGTCACTGATTTTTTGACAAAAACTCCATATTAACCATTAATCACTCACCCTACTTACCTGATCTGGCACCCTGTGATTTTTACCTATTTGGAAAACTTCATTTGCCCATGAAAGGACACTGGTTTCAGGACATTTCAGCTATCCTAAAGGCAACGACCGATATTCTCAAGAGCATTCCGAAAAATGACCTTGAACACTCATTTGAAATGCTAATTGACCGGACTAAACGCTGTATCGAAGCACAAGGAAACTACTTTGAATAAAAAAATATAACTTTTGAAAAATATTAATTTTTTGTTGTTTTTTTTTAAGAGTCCTGTTTCTTTTGCGAAAGACCTTGTATATCAGCTAGATACTTCGTCCAACTTCTCCTTTTACGAGTATTTGTGATGTCTGCTCTCATCTTATCTGTCTAAACTACAAACTCAGATAAGATAGGTTTGTAGTTTTGACCTTATTAATCGACTCGGAGTTAGTAATGGATTAAATTGGAAGACTTTTCCCCATTGGTGAGTTGCCAACAGAAGCTCGCTATTAGAACAAAATATTTTTTTGTGTTTTTCAAAATAGAGATCAAACGATACTGCAGTCGCATATTAGAAAAGTTAATGTAAAAAATTCTTCATAAAAAAAACTGTTTAAGACTTAAGTTGAATAGTACGTATGAGGAATGCTTTTTTAAGATACGAGTATAACGAATGAGTGTTGATGCTTGTAAATTCTAAAAGGAAACATCGGAGACCCTATCAAGTACATACGTATATAAAGCAGTGTGATAGTCGAATGAGCACGATTTCCGTGTATCTGTCTGTATATAAACAAACTAGACCTTCAGTTTTTGAGATATCGATATGAAATTGTATACATGTAATTTCCTCACCAAAAAGCTGGTCATTTATCGGAACCGCCTGCTGAAACTGATTGATCGAACTCAAGACCTTGCATGCAAAACTTTTTTAATTCCCGACATATCTTCACTAAATTCCACCTAGATTATCGAAATATAAGTTTATTGTTAAAGAAAACTTCTGGCAAACGATTTAAATATTTTCCTTTGTAATTAGGGAAATTACAATAAATTTCTGCTTTGTTGAGCCGTTTTGCAGATTGGAAATTGTTTTCAATACCATTTTTATAATATGTTTGCCTTAAAATCAGCCTAAATTCTGCGATTGCCTCTTACCACTCTCTTGAGGTCAGAATCATCGAAGAAATAGTTCAGAGCGGACAACTGTATCATATAGCTTTCATACAAAGTGAACGACTGATTTCAAGTCCTTGTATGAAAACTTTTGTATTTCTTCTATCGTCACAAAATTTGGTTCAGATTACTATCTGAGGCATCGCTATAATCCCCGTACATTTTATTCAGATCGGCCGACTGTGAATAGTATTATAGTTTCGGTGCAGTCGACGTTAATGGTTTTTTTCTTTAATAATATTTAGCTACATTTTTTTTTGAAATTTCGTACAAATATCATATCAAAATAATCATTAGTGCTTTCGCCGATTTTTCCGATGAGTGAAATTATTTAGCGAAGAAGTTCCATTAAATTTTGTGTGCGAAATCAAATGTCTGGTGCCGAAGCGTGCTGAATGTCTTCGGTGATAATTGTTGTTCGCGAGCAAGTCTTGTTGATTGGTACAAATCATTCAAAGAGGGTCAAAAACGGCCATCAACTTCAACTGATGAACAACACGTCAATAAAAAATAGGAATTGGTGCTTGAGAATTGACTTGACTACTAAAAGTCGGAGATTTTATTGACATAGTTTGAATATCGGAAAGATCCATTTCCAAAGATCATTTCGACCTAAAACAAGTGAAAGCACGATTGATTCCAAAATCACTAAATTTTTTCGAAAAACAGCGTCGCGTTAACGTCTGTAAAACAATGCTTTCCAACCACTAGGATGTCATGAAACGAATTATTACTGGCGATGAGTCTTGCATTTATGTTTATGACTCGGAAACAGACGCTCTATCGGCCTAATATCATGGCAAAGTTGAGCCGAAAGCGAAAAAACCATGTCAAAGCAGGTCGAAAATTTGGTTATGATGACGGTTTTCTTTGGTTATGGAGAAGTGGTGCACTTCCTTCCGACCCGCAATGTCAATGCCAATGTCAATGTCAATGAATATTATTTGAGTGTTATGCGTCGTTTGCGCGAATCTATTCGTAAAACGAGGCCGAAATTATAAGTAAGTTTACAACTCTTAGTTTTTGCGCCGCGATAATGCACCGTCGCATACTGCATTGATTCTTCGGGAGTTTTTCGCCACATTTTCAGGCAATATCGTGTCGCAACCCCCGCATTAGCCGGATTTAGCTACGAGTGACTTCTGGCTATTCAGCAAACTCAAACGAACGCTCCGGGGAAATCGTTTTGAGTAAATTGAAGACCTTTAAATGTGAATCACTACGCGCATTGAAGGTTATTCCGGAAATTGACTTTAACAACTGTTTCGAGGATTGGAAAAAACGTTGCCACACGGGTATTGGGGACAAGGTAGATTACTTTGAGTGGGACGACATAGATTTTGAAGAATAAAGTAATAATTTTAAAATTATGAACAAAGTCTTACTAATTTGTGCTCATAGTAGTATTTCTCTTTCCTGTTGGTCGATTTGGAACTCAATATTTGAATCTTTGATATTCGAAGTAGCTATAGAAACAAAATAGTAAAAATATTAATGGTTTATCTTTAGTTAAGTCTACACCTCTTGATTTTATAGACCTCTATGTTTCACTACACTTCATTTAAATATACTTATACCTCTATTATTTACATTACCTTCAGTTAAGTATGGATAACTCAATCGATGAGGAAAACATTTTGCAAATATTTGAAATAATACATCCTCAAATTAAAAAGGACTCACTACTGGATGTATTACATAAATGTTCGCGAGAAACGGATAAGCAAACAGATAAGTATGAATCGTAAATTTTGTAAAATTTTGCGTTTATATTTTTATTTTAGTTGTGAGCGCGCTTTCGTGGCAACCAGCTGTATTCTCCGAGAGTTGCAAGCAGATGGTATAACCGATATTTAAAACAACAATTGAAGATGCCTTTTAAATATACAATATAATTATAAATATTCAAGAAATTTTCAATGGTGTAAATAAATCGCATTTCTTGTATATTTCGATGCTTGCACTTCGAATTTTATTTATTCAAAATTTTTCGCATAATTTCAGTGGATCAAAAATTTTATTTTACTTAATTAACTTTGGTTTGCGCTTAAACTCTACATCACACTATAAAATACTTAATAAATTTTAAATAGTCCTCCAAGCGCTGCTCTTCAACTACGTCCAGCAGCAGCGATACACATGTGCTATACTCCAAAATGGCCTGCAGCAGCTCTAGCGATTCCATGTTGGCGCCAAACATCACTTACGAATTGTCAGTTTGAAAATGCACAATGGCATTGTTTATACATTGCGCAATATCACAATACATATGTGTGCTTGTCAAGAAACGCATCCGCGCGCTCCAGCTGTTTTGATTGGACTACTTATTGTAATTGTTTAGTGAGGAGGAAAACACTAGTTGTTCGAAGTGTACGACAAGATTGCACAGTTAAAAGCGGTTGACCTTTGGCTGCTTTCACGCATGCGCCTTCATTTCATTGCATGTCTGAAAGGTTGCTGACCAACTACATACAAATATTGCAATGCATGTGCCTTAAAAGATCTGCTTTTGCACTTACCCACATATATAAATACATACATATGTACGTCTACTATATATGTACTTTGTAGAAAATATGTTTACTTCTGGTTCGTTTTTTATTATGCTGTTATTTATCATGTGAGGTCAAATAGTACTGTGCAAATTACGTCAACTCCGTTTAACGGAGTTTGTAAAATTTAATAATTTTAGTCATCGATACGCAATTAAGTGCACAGTTTCTTCAGTTTTAAAAATGTCGTTAATTTTTTAAACAATCTTATTAAAAAATAAAAAAAAAAAACACTAACTACGGTATAACACCCTTCACAGATGTATTACTTATAGCATAAAAGATCTTTACACTTTACACAATGTCTTGTATAATAATCAAGCCAAATGTCGGGAAGATACCTCAAAAGGTAGCACCGGAAGTGCATATGTAAAAGTTAACCGAAATTGGTGATTTTTACAAATGAGCAGCTTCTTGGTGAGAAAAAAAATGTTTGCAAAATTTCAGATTGTTATCTCAAAAATTGAGGGGATTTTTCGTGTATATACATGGGCATGGAGGATGGAGTCATGTGTAGACTTTACACAAGTAAGGAAAGTTCTAATCGCCATTCATATGTATGTATGTATATTTTTTACATATGGCAGCTCACGACGGTCTTTGACCGTTTGGGTAGCCTTCCGTCGAAGCCTCGTAGAAGGCAAACATCCCCATAGGGTACCCGTGTTCAGGGTATAAAAAATAGTGTGATCAAAAAATGATGACCTTGGCTATAACGAAATAAGGACAATGATATTAGGGCATGCACTTGTCCGGTCCCTAATTGGCGGTGCCGCTGCCCAGCTGGTTGATGTCCACGCGAAAATAAAGGCTGACATCATCGCCGTCCAAGAAATGCGATGGACGGTACAAGAACAGAGACGAGTAGGTCCTTGTGGCATTTACTACGGTGGCCATATAAAGGAGCGCAAGGTTGGTGTGGGATTCGTGGTGTGAGAGAGACTACGTCGCCGAGTACTATCATTCACTCCGGTGAATGAACGTCTACATCCGCATCAAAGCGAGGTTCTTCAACATATCGCTGCTTTCGACAGCACGAAAAGGAGCTGCCTTTATGCCGCGATGTCTGAATTTGGTATCCCTGCAAAACTAATACGGCTGTGTCTGACGTTGAGAGAGTCCGTCAGGATCCATCCGGCCGTTCGACAACGATGACCTAGCCAGCGTAGCGACTTCTTTTAATCTGCTGCTGGAGAAAATTACTCGTGCTGTAGAACTTAATCGAGCAGATACAATCTTTTATAAGAGTGAACAGCTGCTGGCGTATGCCTATGATATTGATATCATCGGCCTCACCACCCGCGCCGTTAGAACTGCTTTCTCCATACAATCATCAAACAAACAGTTCGCAGACGACTTGGCTCTCACGTCACTGTTGACAGTCATCTTTGAAGTTGTAGATAATTTCGTCTATTTAGGAACCAGTATTAACACCAACAATGTCAGCCTGGAAATCCAACGCAGGATTGCTCTTGCCAACAGGTGCTACTTCGGACTGAGTAGGCAATTGAAAAGTGTTCTCTCCAGAGAGAAAAACCAAACTCTATTCAATAATTCCCCTTCTGCTATATGGTGCAGAGGCTTGGACGATGACCGCTGTGTCGACGTTACGAGTTTCCGAGAGAAAGGTTCTGCGAAAGATTTATGGTTCTTTGCGCATTGGCCACGGCGAATATCGCATTCGATGGAACGATGAGCTGTACGAGATATACGACGACATTGACATAGTTCAGCGAATTAAAAGACAGCGGCTACGCGGGCTAGGTCATGTTGTCCGGATGGACGAAAACAGTCCAGCTCTGAAAGTATTCGACGCAGTACCCGCCGGGGGAAGAAGAAGAAGAGGAAGACCTCCACTCCAAGATCATATGGAGAAGGACCTGGATTCGCTTGGAATATCCAATTGGCGCCACGTAGCGAAAAGAAGAAACGACTGGCGCGCTGTTGTTAACTCGGCTATAATCGCGTAAGCGGTGTCTACAAAAATGAAATTGTATATATGTAATTTCCTCTCCAAAAAGCTGGTCATTTATTGGAACCTCCAAAATCAGACAACTATAGCATATAGCTCATGCAAACTGATCGATCGAACTCAAGACCTTGCATGCAAAATTTTTTTTTATTTCCCGACATATCCTCACGAAATTCGACAAGGATTATTGGCATCGTTACAATCATCGATGAAATAGTTCAGAGCGGACAACTGTATCATATAGCTTTCATACAAAGTGAACGACTGATTTCAAGCTCTTGTATGAAAACTTTTGTATTTTTTCTATCGTCACAAAATTTGGCTCAGATTACTATCTGAGGCATCGCTATAATTTCCGTACATTTTACTCAGATCGGCCCACTATAAATAGTATTATATGTAGTTTCGGTGCAGTCGACGTTAATGGTTTTTTTTCTTTAATAATATTTAGCAACTTTTTTTTGAGACTTCGTACAAATATCATATCAAAATAATCATTAGCGTATAGTATCTTTCTGAAGTACATAAAGTGCTTTCGCCGATTTTTCCGATGAGTGAAATTATTTAGCGAAGAAGTTCCATTAAATTTTGTGTGCGGAATCAAATGTCTGGTGCCGAAGCGTGCTGAATGTCTTCGGTGATAATTGTTGTTCGCGAGCAAGCCTTGTTGTTTGGTAGAAATCATTCAAAGAGGGTCGAAAACGGCCATCAACTTCAACTGATGAACAACACGTCATTAAAAAATAGGAATTGGTGCTTGAGAATTAACGATTAGAAGTCGCAGATTTTACTGACATTGTTTGAATATTGGAAAGATCCATTTCGAAAGATCATTTGGACCTAAAACCAGTGAAAGCACGATTGATTCCAAAAACACTAATTTTTTCGAAAAACAGCGTCGCGTTAACGTCTGCAAAACAATGCTTTCCAACCACTAGGATGTCATGAAACGAATTATAACTGGCGATGAGTCTTGGATCTATGTTTATGACCCTGAAACAGACGCTCCATCGGCCTAATATCGTGGCAAAGGTGAGCCGAAAGCGAAAAAACCATGTAAAAGCAGGTCGAAAATTTGGTTATGATGACGGTTTTCTTTGGTTATGGAGAAGTGGTGCACTTCGAATTCCTTCCGACCCGCAATGTCAATGCCAATGTCAATGTCAATGAATATTATTTGAGTGTTATGCGTCGTTTGCGCGAATCTATTCGTAAAACGAGGCCGAAATTATAAGTTTACAACTCTTAGTTTTTGCGCCGCGATAATGCACCGTCGCATACTGCATTGATTCTTCGGGAGTTTTTCGCCACATTTTCAGGCAATATCGTGTCGCAACCCCCGCATTAGCCGGATTTAGCTACGAGTGACTTCTGGCTATTCAGAAAACTCAAACGAACGCTCCGGGGAAATTGTTTTGAGTAAATTGAAGACCTTTAAATGTGAATCACTACGCGCATTGAAGGTTATTCCGGAAATTGACTTTAACAACTGTTTCGAGGATTGGAAAAAACGTTGCCACACGGGTATTGGGGCCAAGGTAGATTACTTTGTGTGGAACGACATAGATTTTGAAGAATAAAGTAATAATTTTAAAATTATGAACAAAGTCTTACTAATTTTTGCTCATACATAATAGTATTTCTCTTTCCTGTTAGTCGATTTGGAACTCAATATTTGAATCTTTGATATTCGAAGTAGCTATAGGAACAAAATAGTAAAAATATTAAAGGATTATCTTTAGTTAAGTCTCCGCCCCTTGATTTTATAGACCTCTATGTTTCACTACACTTCATTTAAATGTACTTATACCTCTATTATTTACATTACCTTCAGTTAAGTATGGATAACTCAATCGATGAGGAAAACATTTTGCAAATATTTGAAATAATACATCCTCAAATTAAAAAGGACTCACTACTGGATGTATTACATAAATGTTCGCGAGAAACGGATAAGCAAACAGATAAGTATGAAACGTAAATTTTGTAAAATTTTAAGTTTATATTTTTATTTTAGTTGTGAGCGCGCTTTCGTGGCAACCAGCTGTATGCTCCGAGAGTTGCAAGCAGATGGTATAACCGATATTTAAAACAACAATTGAAGATGCCTTTTAAATATGTGTACAATATAATTATAAATATTAAAGAAATTTTCAAAGGTGTAAATAAATCGCATTTCTTGTATATTTCGATGCTTGCACTTCGAATTTTATTTATTCAAAATTTTTCGCATAATTTCAGTAGATCAAAAATTTTATTTTACTTAATTAACTTTGGTTTGCGCTTAAACTCTACATCACACTATAAAATACTTAATAAATTTTAAATAGTCCTCCAAGCGCTGCTCTTCAACTACGTCCAGCAGCAGCGATACACATGCGCTATACTCCAAAATGGCCTGCAGCAGCTCTAGCGATTCCATGTTGGCGCCAAACATCACTTACGAATTGTCAGTTTGAAAATGCACAATGGCATTTTTTATACACTGCGCAATATCACAATACATTTGTATGTGTGCTTGTCAAGAAACGCATCCGCGCGCTCCAGCTGTTTTGATTGGACTACTTATTGTAATTGTTTAGTGAGGAGGAAAACACTAGTTGTTCGAAGTGTACGACAAGATTGCACAGTTAAAAGCGGTTGACCTTTGGCTGCTTTCACGCATGCGCCTTCATTTCATTGCATGTCTGAAAGGTTGCTGACCAACTACATACAAATATTGCAATGCATGTGCCTAAAAAGATCTGCTTTTGCACTTACCCACATATATAAATACATACATATGTACGTCTACTATATATGTACTTTGTAGAAAATATGTTTACTTCTGTTTGTAAAATTTAATAATTTTAGTCATCGATACGCAATTAAGTGCACAGTTTGTTCAGTTTTAAAAATGTCGTTAATTTTTTAAACAATCTTATTAAAAAATAAAAAAAAAAACGTTAACTACGGTATAATACCCTTCACAGATGTATTACTTGTAGTATAAAAGGGTGTAAAAGATCTTTACACTTTACACAATGTTTTGTATAATAATAAGGCCAAATTTCGGGAAGATACCTCAAAATGTATCACCAGAAGTGCATATGTAAAAGTTAACCGAAATTGGTGATTTTCATAAATGAGCAGCTTCTTGGTGAGAAAAAAAATGTTTGCAAAATTTCAGATTGTTTTCTCAAAAGTTGAGAAGATTTTTCGTTTATATACATGGGCATGGAGGATGGAGTCATGTGTAGAAGTTCACGCAAGTGAGGAAAGTTCTCTGATCGCCATTCACTTGGGAGTGGCCAGAAACGATTCTTTTACATATGACTCAAGCAGCTCACGACTTCCGGTCTTTGACCAAGTATCCTCTGGGTAGCCTAAGAACATCCGTTCGAAGGCAACCTAAAGTGAGAAGGCGAAACATCCCCATAGGGTTGTGCGTTGGGTTTGGGACCCGCCACGTAAAAAGCTCACCCCAATGAAAAACTACCAACAGCCTCGGATGAGAAACCCCCCTTTTGATGACGACCATGGCAAACGAAATAAGGACAATGATATTAGGGCATGCACCTGGAATGTCCGGTCCCTGAATTGGGAAGGTGCCGCTGCCCAGCTGGTTGATGTCCACGGGAAAATAAAGGCTGACATCACCGCCGTCCAAGAAATGCGATGGACGGTACAAGGACAGAGACGAGTAGGTCCTTATGGCATTTACTACAGTGACCATATAAAGGAGCGCAAGTTTGGTGTGGGATTCGTGGTGGGAGAGAGACTCCGTCGCCGAGTACTATCATTCACTCCGGTGAATGAACGTCTAGCCACAATCCGCATCAAAGCGAGGTTCTTCAACATATCGCTGATTTGCGCCCACGCCCCGACGAAAGAGAAGGACGATGTGACCAAAGATGTCTTTTATGAGTGCTTGGAGCACACTTATGTGAGCTGTCCCCGCCACGATGTCAAAATCGTGCTTGGCGACTTTAACGCCAGGCTGATCGACTTCGCCGGGGCCCGAAATATGGTTATCTGTAGTACTAGATTCCAGCATAAAAAGATTCATCAAGCTACCTGGCTGTGTCCGGATCGAAAAACTACCAACCAGATCGACCATGTTGTGATAGACGGAAGACACGTCTCCAGTGTTTTAGATGTGCGTGCGTTCCGAGGTCTAAACATCGACTCGGACCACTATCTTGTTGCAGCTAAGACTCGCACCCGCCTCTGTGCAGCAAAAAATGTACGCCACCAAACACAAGGAAGGTTCGACGTCGAGAAGCTGCAATCACAACAGACAGCCGAACGATTTTCTACTCGGCTTGCACTCCTGCTCTCTGAGAGCACTCGTCAACAACTCGGTATAAGGGAACTGTGGGACAGCATTTCAAACTCCTTACGTACAGCTGCAACCGAAACCATTGGTTTTCGGAAAGTGCAAAAGAACAGCTGGTACGACGAGGAGTGCCGTATCGCAGCGGAGAGATAACAGACTGCCTACCTCGCAACGTTACGATCGACCACTACACGTGCGGGATGGGATAGATACCGAGAGTTGAAGAGGGAAGCGAGACGCATTTGTAGACAGAAGAAGAGGCCGAAATGCGTGAGTACGAAGAGCTTGATAAGCTGGCCGACAGGGGTAATGCTCGAAAATTCTACGAAAAAATACGGCGGCTTACAGAAGGTTTCAAGACCGGAGCATACTCTTGTAGAACCCCCAAAGGTGATCTAGTCACTGATGCCCAGA
This sequence comes from Bactrocera neohumeralis, assembly GCF_024586455.1. Taxonomy (NCBI): domain Eukaryota; kingdom Metazoa; phylum Arthropoda; class Insecta; order Diptera; family Tephritidae; genus Bactrocera; species Bactrocera neohumeralis. The sequence continues at coordinate 62,794,835 of NC_065922.1, forward strand.
GCATACTTAAATTATGGAGGGAACACTTCTCCAGCCTGCTGAATGGCAGTGAACGCACAACACAAGCAGAAGGAGAACCCGATTCCCAATCGATGACGATGGAGCAGACGTTCCATTACCCGACCATGAAGAAGTTCGAATAGCAATTGCCCGCCTGAAGAACAACAAAGCGGCAGGGGCCGACGGATTGCCGGCCGAGCTATTCAAACACGGTTAAGGAGCATGCAACAGCTTCTTTGTAAAATATGGTCGGACGAAAGCATGCCCAACGATTGGAGTTTAAGTGTGCTATGCCCAATCCATAAGAAAGGTGACCCCACAATCTGCGCCAACTACCGTGAGATTAGTCTCCTCAACATCGCACATAAGGTTCTATCCAGCGTATTGTGTGAAAGATTGAAGCCCACCGTCAACAAACTGATTGAGATATGAAACTTCCCCTCCACAGGGTGATGCGTTGGATTTGGAACTCGCCACGTAAAAAACGCCCCCAATGAAAAGGAGGCTGTTGTTAACTCGACAATAACCGCGTAAGCGGTTTCTACGCCAGTAAAGAAGAAGAAGAGATATGAAACAAAACAGTTTTTTGGGGGTTGTTACATAAGTGTACCTTACATTTTGAGCATTTGGATTTCGGAATAGCGGTTTGACAAAGTCTGCACCTTCCTTTTCCTCCCCATTCTAACCAATGATCCTTTCGATCGAAGTGCATGGATTTTGGCGGTTCAGAAATGTACGATCGCTTTGATGATGACGTATATGAAACGTCTGGCATTGAAGATGATGCTGGAGACGCTGTCTGAATTGTCGAAGCAATTGCTGATGGACGATCTCTTTTCCGCTGATTGATTTGTGTAATATTAGACGAGTGTTGGAACTCGTTTTCAATACTCAGATGGAAATCTAACAATGTCAATGGCTTTGTATTTCTATCTTAACAGCATCCAACTATTTACTACTGCTATGTTAAGGCACCGGTATACGATTCTCATAAACCAATTTTTTGAGCGGTGGTTGATTTTATATGGCTCTGACAACATATCAGCCAGGTCTACGCCTCCCATGAGCTTGTTATAAGACTCAACAATAGCTGATCTAGGTATGTTTGAGTGCTTCTTTTTTTTTCTACAGCTTCAAAAAATAAGTATAATACAATGCCTGATGAAATTGCCAGTTGAAGAGAGGAACAAGTTCCTTCTCATATATAAAGAGTAATGTCGTATACGATTTCTGACACTTGTAAACATTTTAAAACCTCATGTATTGGCTTCATTGGAAGGTATTGTTTTAGAATGTTGTGCCCTTTATATTTAATCATTTGTTCATCAATGCTTTGATGTTCTTCCTGGTCTATTTTGTTGTTTTTCTCCTTTATTGTATTCAGTAATAGACGTATTTTATAAAGTTTGTCGTAATTACTTGATCCACGTTCAGGCTGTTGAGTATTATAATTTATATGAAAAGCATGTTTGATTTTCTCAAAGCGTATTCTTGATAAAGAATCTGCAATAGCAGATAATCTAAAGTGTGGGGATCAAGCCATTCGCATATTTGGAACTTGTATTGCGCTCAAATACAGAAGAACGCTAAAGAATTGTTTAATCTCAAATGGTAAACGATGTAATAGTCAGATGTCGCATGAGGTTTTCCTTCTTTTATAGTCGAAAAAATAACAAATATCGGTAGTTGTATTCAAAAATCGGTGTCGGTATTCACATTGATGTACGCTTGATATTTATTATGTTAAATTCAACCTGTAAAGCAAGAATAATTCAGAATGAAAGGACCAAATTTTAACGTCGCATTTACAAGGTGTTTTCCAAAGTAAACAGGACTTTTTAATCTAGTGTCCTCTGGTGGCGCGCTAGTCGACTGGTGCGTTAGAATCTGCTATCTTTATCGATTGTCCAGCGAGAATATCATGACATTTCATTGATTGGAAGTGAAGTTATTACGTTTTAAGTGTCAGTATGTTTGTGTTATCGGTGCGAAAATGAGCTTCGAACAAAGAGCCTACATTAAATTTTGTTTTAAAATTGCTAAAACTTTTATGATGAAACAAGTTTATGACGATGATTGCTTACCCCGTAGCAGAGTGCATGAGTGGTTTCATCGTTTTCAAAGTGGTCGTGAGGACATACGTACATATGTAAATGACGATCAACATGTGTGCCAATCAAAATCCGTGATCACCGGAAATTCCATCGAAACCGTGCGTGAATTCATGAAAAATCAGCCGAAATCATCATTGAAATTCATGGAAATAAAATTGAACATCTCCAAAGCATCGAGTTATCGCATTTTGACCGAACATTTAGGCTTACGAAAGGTGTGGGCACAATTTCTTCCGCCCAAATTGACTGATGACATTTCTCAGAATCCAACATTCGAAGGACGTGCCCATGAAAGGAAAGCATTATGCAGACGTAGAGGCCATTCAAAAGGCTTGCACCGGCATACTGGCACTGGCTAAAACACTCGTTCGACATGCTTTTGGACCGTGCAAAAAGCTGTATTGAAGCAGAGTAAGACTATTTTGACTAAAATAAATTGATTTTTGCCGAAAAAACCATTTGTTTAAAGCAGTGAAGAAAATATAGCAGCCGCAGCTGAGAATATACACGAAGACCGTGGAGAGTCGATTCGGCGCCATTTGCAGCAACTCGGACTGACGTATGGAAGGACTTTGATCTTAAAGTGAAAGCGTACGAAATACGGCATGTGTAAGAACTGAAGCCGCTTCGTTCTATGGGATCTTGAAAAGTTCCAAGAAGATCCGACGTTTTCGAACTAAATTTTGTTCAGCGATGAGGTCCGTTTTCGACTCAATGGGTATGTAAACAAACAAGATTGCCGCATTTGTGACGAAGAGCAATCCGAAGAGAATCAAGAGCTGTCATTTCATCCAGAAAAAAGAACGGTTTGGTGTGTTCCATATTTCTTCAAAAATGATGCCGTTTGAGAACGTAATCGTTAATGATGACGCCGACTATTTAATAACTGAAATTAAAGTTCGTGATCTCGGCAACATTTGTTGTCAACAAGTCAGCGCCACATCCCACACATCACATCAATCGAGTAATTTATGGAGTAAACACTTCGGTGAGCAGATTGGCCACCAAGGTCGTATGATAACACACTGTTAGAGTTTTTCCTGTGGGAATATGTAAAGTCTAAAGTCTATGCGAACAGCCCCGCTTCGATTCAGGCCTCTGGAACAAAACATCACTCGTATTATTCGCCAGTTACCAATCGAAATGCTCGAACGGTTATCGAAAATTGGACTCAACGGATGGACGTATCCGCGGCCAACATTTCAAAGAGATAATCTTCAAAAAATAAATGCCAAATAAAGTTATTTCGAATGATAATAAACATTCCTCATTAAATTTGAAGTTTCTGTGTTTTTTTTTTTAAAGTAGGGAACCTGGAAATGGATCACCCTTTATATATTTAGTTTCCTAACCGAAACTAAACTTCTTCAATAAGAGCAAATTAAGGATTCTCATTCTAGTGAACTCACGTTTCACCGTTTAATTCACTTTTATTTATCGTATACAGGTTTACAGTTTGCTTAGATCCTTAACAGTTTGTGGAGAGCTGTGCTGCTCACTTGCCACCACCGCCACCACCTCCACCTCCGCCGCCGCCGCCGCCGCCACCGCCACCTCCTCCTGGATAAGGTTCAGGATTTGGCAAAGGATTGGGATTGGCTGCAGATAAATATTTTTTAAGAATTATCAAGTATTAAACGATATATGAAATATATTTACCAAAAGCCACAGCGAGTAAAGCCAGCACGAAGCCGATGAGCAGTTGGAAATTCATATTGCAAGAGTTGCAAGTGCAATGGTTGACCTAACGTTTATGAGTGCTTTTTATACACTTGGCTAGGTTCTAGCTAGGAATATTCTTGATTTGTGCAATGAATATCAAAACGATTAGCAAACTATTTACCATACTTCTTAAACGTTTCGTAATACGCATTTAAAACGAGTATTGGAAATAACAAGCGGTTCTTCCCTTGGCTATAAGTTAATAGCAAATGTGTAAAAGTAGGTGTGTACAAATGTATATTTGTCGGTCAATAGCAGTATTTGAAATAAATTTCTAGTGATGGACATTTAATGTGAATATAATGAAATTTATTTAACTGTTAGTATGATTTAGTAAACGTTCCCGTTTCAATAAAATTGCTAAGCGTACAGTGGGTCGTTTGCATGCCAAAGAATATGGCCAATGAAATATCTTATTTTGAAGGGATCATTTCTAAAATTTGACGAGCGCTATGGTGTTGAAGATGGCTGAGCTTAAATGCTTTTGTGGGTCTTGAGCTCAATTCCTGTTCCTTTAAAAGTGGTTGTTTGTAGACAGACAATGGCAAAGCTCAATATTATTTATGCTATGAAAATGTTTCTCACAACACGAACAAGAATAATATTTTCTTGTTTGTGCCTTTTAAATGAAGAAGTTAGCTTGATATCTCTTTCAGCACTTACAAATCTCAGATGCTTTCATTTACTTTTGACTTCTACAAAATTTGCAAAATCTATTTGAATTATTTTAAGATTTCTTTTCTAATAAAGAACTTCTTTATCGAATCATCTAACTTTTTATCTTTAGCAAAGAGAATACAGATTATCGAAAGCTTAATATAACACATAAATCTTTAGTAATGTTTAAATATCGGAAACTATAGACTTTTAAATGAATTTGATATTTCTTGCTAATCTTCAAGGCACAAACATTTTTTTAAATTAATTTATAGCCTAACGCCTGTTTTAAGCTTTTTGTACTTTTGCACCAGTTACTACAGAGTATTATAGTTTTGTTCACCTAGCGGTTGTACGTATCTTCTTCTTCTTCTTCTTAATTGGCGTAGACACCGCTTACGCGATTATGAGTTAACAACAGCGCGCCAGTATACTTCTTTTCGCTGCGTATATTGGTATTCAAAAAAGGTCCTTCTCCACTTGGTCCTTCCAACGGAGTTCGCTTGTTTGCGTCGAATACTTTCGCGCCAGCGTAGCCGCTGTCTTTTAATTCCCTGAACTATGTCAATGTCGTCGTATATCTCGTACAGCTCATCGTTCCATCGAATGCGATATTCGCCGTGGCCAATGCGCAAAGGACTATAAATCTTTCGCAGAACTTTTCTCTCGAAAACTCGAAACTCTCTTGCTGTCATCGTCAAGCGCACTAACAGGATGGGATTTATGATTGATTTGTTTTTGTTCGTCGAGAGGGGGACTTTACTTTTCAATTGCCTACTCAGTCCGAAGTTCCTGTTGGCAAGTTAAACCTGCGTTGCAAACACATTATTAGTGGTGTTAAAATAAATAGAGAAAATCTACAACATATTTTACTGTAGCTAGTGCGACGACTGTTTGTTTGATAAAGATATTTCGTTTTGCACTAAAATGCATCCTTGTCCAGCCTAGAGAAAGCAGAACTAACGGCGCGGGTGTTGAGGCCGATGAAAATATCGTCGGCATACGCCAGCAGCTTACACTATAAAAGATGACCTTCTCTGTTTAGTTCTGCCATTTCCACCAGCGCACGAAGTCGCCTTGATGAAACCTCGTTTGGTATCGAACGTTTTCGTTCTTTTCGGTTGTTCAACGTCAGTTTACACAGCCGTAAGATGCGCCAAATGCAGACATCGCGGCATAAAGGCAGTTCCTTTTCGTGCTGTCGAAAGCAGCTTTGAAATCGACGAAGAGGTGGTGTGTGTCGATTCTCCTTTCACGGGTCTTTTCCAAGATTTGGCGCATGGTGAATATCTGGTCGGTTTTTGATTTTCATTTGAAGTCACCAAAAATCAGTCATTGACGGTCAATTTCACACAAAAAAAAATGCGATGTTGAGGAGGCAATAAAAATACCGCTTTTTTTATGGATTGGGCATAGACTTTTTTTGACATCACCCATTATATATGTATATATAAATGATCAGCATGACGAGAAAAGGTGAAATCTGGTTGACTATCTGTCTGTCTGTACGTCCGTGGTTGGACAAAATTTAGTACTACTTCCCTATAGCACAATTTTAAATTCCACTTGATTCGTTTAGTTTCCAGTACACAAGTCAATAAGCAATTAATATAAAGGAATAAAACTTTCCACGAATTAGTGTGTGCCACCTTAAGATCAAAATTGTTTAAATCCAATAAAAACTGTTCAAGCCCCTAGGTACCGAATATTTAGACCCCGGTACCCTATAGTTGACTTTTGATCGAAAATGTCGGTCAATGTGTGATATATATAACTGCAATTAAAGCATAATCCTTCTCTTATAATGGTAAGTCTGTATGTCAAAAATGGGTTGAATCGGACCAATACTTCCTTTTCCCACATATCTTCTTTTTCTTAATTGACGTAGACACCGCTTACGCGATTATAGCCGAGTTAACAACAGCGCGCCAGTCGTTTCTTCTTTTCGCTACGTGGCGCCAGTAATTGGAGATTCCAACCTGGTCCTTTCAACGGAGTGGAGGTCTTTCTCTTCCTTTGCTTCCCCCGGCGGGTACGGCCTCGAATACTTTCAGAGCTGGAGTGTTTTCGTCCATCCGGACAACATGACCTAACCAGCGTAGCCGCTGTCTTTTAATTCGCTGAACTATGTCAATGTCGTCATATATTTCACACAGCTCATCGTTCCATCGAATGCGATATTCGCCGTGGCCAACGCGCAAAGGACCATAAATCTTCCGCAGAACTTTTCTCTCGAAAACTCGCAACGTCAACTCATCAGTTTTTGTCATCGTCCAAGCCTCTGCACCATATAGCAGGACCGGAATTATGAGTGACTTGTAGAGTTTGGGGTCACTCATCGAGGATTGTTGTTTCCTTTCATTGGGGTGTTTTTTACGTGGCGGATCCCAAACCCAGCGCACAACCCTATGTAGGGGATGATTCGCCTTCTCACTTTAGCTCGCCTTCAAACGGATGTTCTTAGGCTACCCAGAGGATACTTGGTCAAAGATCGGAAGTCGTGAGCTGCTTGAGCCATATGTAAAAGAATCGTTTCTGGCCACTCCCAAGTGAATGGCGATCAGAGAACTTTCCTCACTTGCATGAACTTCTACACATGACTCCATCCTAAATATATTATTATAATGGAAATTCGTTTACAATAATTTTTTGACAGTCAGTTACTACTTACTGAAAAGGAGGATGCAGCGTATCTATATCTTTATAATCGATTGTCACGTCTGATACTCTATACGAAGTCGCATGTTGTATTTCAAGTCCTAATCGTCTTATTACATGAAAACATTTAAAAAATTACAAGTTATTCTAAGGAAATATTTTATTTTTTCCTCCACCTTAATATCCAATACGTAGTATTCAAAATCATTTCTTATCGCTTTTTGCTGGAGATAAAAAAAATCATAAACAAATTTACTTTTATAGTCTCAATTAAAATTTTACTATGTCGAACTCGTCATCTGTCCCACTGTAGCTTTATAATCGTAAACGTTGCTTCATTTCTGGTAAACAATAAACACTTTCATCACAAAGGTAAATTACCTGTATTTCTATGAACATATCTACATATGCACCAGTATATATTCGCCATAAAATTTCTATGGAAATAATTACACAATAATATAAATTTTATTACTTCTAAGTGTACTCATACGTACATTTGTTTTATAAACGTGAGCAAATTAATTACAATCACATAGACATGCAATAAATTGACATAAACATAATTTCAAAATGAGACAAAGTGGCGGTGATTGATTGTTGCAGTTAATTTGCATTTATTGTAATTTCATTACTGAACTACAAATGCAAGTAAATATGTAATAAAATATGTTTTGCAAATACTTGACTCGCACGTGTAGTTTTTCTAAGAAACAAGAAAAAACGTTAGTTTCAGTTGCACCGAAGCTATAATACCTTTAAAAGTGTATTTTTTATAGCATAAAACGGTATAAAAAGATATTTTATTACGGCATCTGTATGCTATAGTGCCTTCTGAACAATATGTTCGGAGATTGTAGCGATTTCTGAGATAATAATCAATGCTAAATTTCGTGAAGATACTTTGTCAAATAAGAGACTTTTCATACAAGAGCTTGAGTTCGATCGGTCATTTCGTACGGCAGCTATTTACTACGTTATCCGATGAAGGTGGATCTGACAAATGAACAGCTTCTTGGTGAGAGAAAAACATGTGCAAATTTGAGGTCCATATCTGAAAACTGAGGGACTAGTTCCCGTATATATACTTTATAGGGTCTGCGGCGTTAACTTTTGGGTGTTACAAACATCAGAGTAACTTTAATAAACCCTGTTCAGGGTATAATATTTATAAGTAAATATAGGTGTATATAGTATATCATACACATCCGTCTTGCTTCGCTGCTTTTCCTATCTCCGAGGAACGAGGTCATGGGAATTTCAACAAAATATATAAAGTTATAGAGGTTTCGAAGTATTAGCGATTCCCAATTAGATATATCTCTATCTATTCATATTCAAATAACTCCACTCCACTCAAAGAGGTCAGGGTTTGCCAAAATGTGTCAATTCCATACTTTTCTGAGACTACACGTCCATAGAACGTTTAATTCGCAGAATCGAAATGCGGCAACTTTGTTTATTAAAGTCGTCAGATAATGTAAAGCAACATTTTCATTGTAAAACGTTGCTATTCCAGTGTTTTGATACGAAACGATTCATCGTTGAGTGGGTTATATATTTATCTTTAAGTTATTTAACCGACATAAATTATGTCTCACGTAGTATCCAATTTAATCGTTATTAGTGGCTTTAAGTTTGACAGACTTTTTGGTTGTCCACAGAAATAAAACCAAAAAAAATGCAACTTCATTTATTAATAATAAATAAAAAGCATTTTCGTAAATAAGTATGACCTTATAAAATAACAAGTAAGGAATGGCTAAGTTCGGGTGTCACCGAACATTTTATACTCTCGCATGATAAAGTGATAATCGAGATTTCATTATCCGTCATTTACATATTTTTTATTTTGCTGTAAAATTAATTAGATTAGTAGTTCCTGAGATATGGTTTTTGGTCCATAAGTGGGCGACGCCACACCCATTTTCAATTTTTAAAAAAAATCCTGGTGGCAGCTTCCTTCTGCCACTTCTTCCGTAAAATTTAGTGTTTCTGACGTTTTTTGTTAGTCGGTTAACGCACTTTTAGTGATTTTGAACATAACCTTTGTATGGGAGGTGGGCGTGGTTATTATCCGATTTCTTCCATTTTTGAACTGTATATGGAAATGCCTGAAGGAAACGACTGTGTAGAGTTTGGTTTACATAGCTGTAGTAGTTTCCGAGATATGTACAAAAAACTTAGTAGGGGGCGGGGCCACGCCCACTTTTCCAAAAATATTACGTCAAAATATGCCCCTCCCTAATGCAATCCCTTGTGCCAAATTTCACTTTAATATCTTTATTTATGGCTTAGTTATGACACTTTATAGGTTTTCGGTTTTCGCCATTTTGTGGGCATTGGGCCGATTTTGCCCATCTTCAAACTTAACTTTCTTATGGAGCCAAGAAATACGTGTACCAAGTTTCATCATTCAATTTTTACACNAGTTACAGCTTGCACGGACGGACNGACAGACATNTGGATTTCAACTCTACTCGTCACCCTGATCACTTTGGTATATATAACCCTATATCTGACTCTTTTAGTTTTAAATAAAAAGCATTTTCGTAACAAAACTATGACCTTATAAAATAAAAAAAAAAACAAGTAAACGCGTTAACAAACAGACGGTCATGGCTAAATCCACTCAGCTCATCATGCTGATAATTTATTTATATATGTTATAGGGTCTCCGACGTTTTCTTCTGGGTATTGCAAACTTCGTGGAAACCTTAATAAACCCTTTTCAGGGTATAAAAATACACTTTGCATGGGAAAGCTGTCAGCATGATTGGTGCGGCGTTCGCTCATTCTGGATAACAAGCGCAACCATGAGATCACTTCATAGCAGTATGTGACTCTGTTTAACCGCAATCCGAAGGCGTTTCTGCATTCGTCGGAACATGGATTCACTGGGACACACCAAATGTGTATTTGTGTATTTCATTGTCAGACCTGCTCAGAAAAGAACGAGGCGTTTTCAGGGTACCTTGAGAAAGCCAAAACAGTCACAGGTATCTACTATGAACCCATTCGACATCGAAACGGAGAATAAACGGCGCCACATCGATTGAGATAGACTACAAATTGTTGACTTATCAATCGCATTCTTCAGATGATCTCTGTCACGGATACTTACTTTGCGGACCGCCAGAAAATGTATGCTTCAGTTGACCCATCTGGTTGGTCCCAGTGGTTGGAGTATCGCTGGTTCTAATGACGGCAATAACCAAAATATGAGAAAAGTTCGAACAACTTCTAAAAAAAGAAAAGAAAATTTAGCGTTTTTATTTTTGGCATTAGCTCTTTACTCTCGTGTCTACGTCATGGCCTAGATTCGCTCAATTAAAGTGATAGTTATAAGAGCTTTCTGATCTCATACGCTTTTGTTCAGCCCTATCTATAACTCGTCTTATATATCTAGTTCATGCAACTAGATGAAGTATCAAAATTTGATACCAAGGCGCTCTTAAAGTTCGTAAAAAGCGTTGAAGTCCAGTATGACGAGTTCTTCAGCTATAAGGGGGTATTCTGATTTAGAAATTACAAAAAAATCGATTTTTTTTGCATATTTTTATAGCATAACCCTTCAAGAAAATGTTCCTAAGAGGATTTTTTTAAATTCAAATTATTTTCCGAGTTACAGCTCATTTTGTGACTCCGACTCCGACTGCACGCGACTAGTTCTCAAACTTTAAACTCGTTTTTCTCATAACTACTTCTCTAGAAACGGTGTGCATGATATCTCAAGTTCTACTCAACCGATTCGCATGAAATTTTACACAGAGCTTTCTTATACATTATAGTATCGCACTACGAACAGCTTTCGAAGGATTTTTTTTTTCAAAAAATTTCGAACCACAAAAAACAGGCAAAATACGGAACCTTTTTTTCTAACTTCCACCATTTTGTAAAATTTTTTTTTCAAAAACGTTTCGTAGTGCGATAACTACACTTTTCCTCTTCACGGATTTCGCATAAATTTTAATTTTAGGTCACGGAAATGATTTATAACCTGCACACCAAGACGAGCCATTGTTTCATTAGTCTCTACTTCGCGGACCTGCAGTTTTTTTAAATTTAATTTTTTTTTATATTATTTATGTTTTTTATTCTTAGAATATCAATAAAAAGCATGTAAAAAACTGGATAGTCAAAATAATTTTTGATTTTTTTTTATCGCGTCAAAAAAAATACCTAAAATTCAGGCTTCTAAACCAGAATACCCCCTTAATTAATATAGGTCCTTGTATGGTGTGACTGTTGACCAGTATAACCTAACATAACCGTACCTACTAGTCTAAGATTAGTGTCGATATTATTTGCTTGTGACGATCTCTCGGTCAGGCCGAATACTTTTCAGTCATTGTAGTGTAACTGTATTTAAAGTACAAAAGTAGATGAACATACCAATTTATGTATTCCTATCGAAGTATTAAAAAATGCATTTGGTGAATGTTCAAAAATTATTATAGCACTACATAAATTGTATGCTCAGGTGTAAACTCACATAAAACTTTCACTTCATACTGAACACTTGTAAACTAAAATTGTAAATATTTATTAAAATGTCAAAATAATGTTGCTCGACATAAAAATTATAAGCAATTAAATGGAAACTGTTGAAAAGTGCTTGTTGTTGCTCATGCCATGCTGCATCTTCTGGGTTTACAGTACATATTTACACACATACATATTAACTGCAACATTGGTTGCACTTGTAACATTCACTTTGGTAGTCGATTTGTATGTTATGTATGTATTCATGTTCGACACTTTGCGCGCCAAAAATCAAAAACATAACATAACGGTCGTGTGAAGTTGCTCTACAAAGTTATTATCCATAAAAGAGTACTGTAAAAAGCGATATACATGAGAGAAGACCAAATCTTATACCTACGTATTGTATTTATGTATTTTTGTAAGCATGTATGTATTTGTGTGTGATATAAAGTGTATGATTCCAGCCACCATAGTGTCTGTTACAGCTTCACTATTATTGGCAATTATGTAACAAGCTACACCAACAGGTTTTGACGCCCAGTTGCATTGCTGCGCCGTTGCAGATGTTGCACCGGCCTCAACGGTGACGCCATAAGCGGCGAACGCTGGTAACTCAGTCAGTGGTGAGGTAGGCAGTGCTTTTATTTTGTTAGCTGCATTAGCCTTTGTTACTTATACATACACAAGTAAAGCATCAGAGCCATGCGATTTTGTCCGCCAAATTTTCATTTGCCACGGCCACAGTCAATAGTCACGCGGACAGGTTTCTTTTCGCACGGCAAATTATTTTACGCAATTCAGTGGTGTGTCCAGCCCACTTGAAATCTTTGTCAGGAAATATCTATTAAATATGTACTGGTCATTACTGGCAATTTTTCGAAGCGAATGTACAAATATAAATTGACAGAATTTAGGGTTAGCCCTTTGTTATTTCTTATAAAATCTGAAGAACCGATTATTACCATTTATAGAAAATATGTAATTTAAGGTAATTGGCAAAAGTGGTACATTTAATTTAAATGCGTAGCTGATTGCAAGCGAAAATTTTTACCAGCAGAACTTGCCTGTGGAAAAAATCTGATCGAAGACAACTACAAGGTGTTTTCCAAATAAAACGGGACTTTTTGAATCTAACGCTCCCTGGCGGCGCCATCTATATGTCGACTGCTATCTCTGTCGATTGTCCAGTGAGAATTTCATGACATTTCATTGATTGGAAGTGAAGTTATTGCGTTTTAAGTGTCAGTATGTTTGTGTTATCGGTGCGAAAATGAGCTTCGAACAAAGACCCAACATTAAATTTTGTTTTAAAATTGGTAAAACATTTACTGAAATGACTGACGACCAAAAATTGCTCTCATCGATCGACGCTTGTGACCGATTATTTGACCAAAAATCACATTTTAACCATTAACCACTCCCCGTATTCACCTGATATGGCACCGTGCGACTTCTTCCTTTTCGGAAAAATGCATTTGCCCATGAAAAGAAAGCGTTATGCAGACGTAGAGGCCATTCAAAAGGCTTGCACCGGCATACTGGCCAACGAGCTAAAACACTCGTTCGACATGCTTTTGGACCGTGCAAAAAGCTGTATTGAAGCAGAAGTAGAATATTTTGAATAAAATAAATTGATTTTGCCGAAAAAGCCATTTTTTTCTGTTTTTGTTTTAAGTCCTGTTTACTTTGGAACGCATCTTGTAGTTCAAATTTTTAAGAATTTTGTGGCAGACTTTGGAACGAAATCTAGGTTCTGAACCAATGCTATTCATTTTAAGCATTAAACCACACCATTAAACACAATTATTATTAAATTTTACACACCTTGACCAATCTAAACGGTTTAAAGAGAGGTGGATAATCGAAATCCACTATAAATGCTATATTGGGGACAGAAAAGCTCTGGGCTGTTTGCACATATGCATTTTTGATATTGCTCAAGTATACTCGAGAGTATATTTCCAATCTCTTCTTCTTTATTGGCGTAGACACCGCTTACGCGATTATAGCCGAGTTAACAACCGCGCCAGTCGTTTCTTCTTTTTGCTACGTGGCGCCAATTGGATATTTCGTCTTGCCCCCGTTCACTGCCAGACCCATTTGCATTGCTTCCTTGTCCAGTCTGGAGAAAGCCGAACTAACGGCGCGGGTGTTGAGGCCGATGATATCAATATCATCGGCATACGCCAGCAACTGTACACTCTTATAAAAGATTGTACCTGCTCGATTAAGTTCTGCAGCTCGAAGTATTTTCTCCAGCAGCAGGTTGAAGAAGTCGCACGATAGGGAGTCGCCTTGTCTGAAACCTCATTTGGTATCGAACGGCTCGGAGAGGTCCTTCCCGATCCTGACAGAGCTTTTCGTGTTGCTCAACGTCAGTTTACACAGCCTTAATAGTTTTGCGGGGATACCAAATTCAGACATTGCGGCATAAAGGCAGTTCCTTTTCGTGCTGTCGAAAGCAGCTTTGAAATCGACGAAGAGGTGGTGTGTGTCGATCCTTCTTTCACAGGTCTTTTCCAAGATTTGGCGTATGGTGAATATCTGGTAGGTTGTTGATTTTCCAGGTCTAAAGCCACACTGATAAGGTCCAATCAGTTTGTTGACGGTGGGCTTTAATCTTTCACACAATACGCTCGATAGAACCTTATATGCGATGTTGAGGAGGCTTATCCCACGGTAGTTGGCGCAGATTGTGGGGTCACCTTTTTTATGGATTGGGCGTAGCACACTTAAATTCCAATCGTTGGTCATGCTTTCGTCCGACCATATTTTACAAAGAAGCTGATGCATGCTCCTTATCAGTTCTTCGCCGCCGTGTTTGAATAGCTCGGCCGGCAGTCCATCGGCCCTCGCCGCTTTGTTGCTCTTCAGGCGGCTATTCGAGCTTCTTAATGGTCGAGTAATGGAACGTCTGCTTCATCGTAATCGATTGGCGAATCGGGTTCGCTTCTCCGTTCACTGCCATTCAGCAGCTGGAGAAGTGTTCCCGCCATAATTTGTATGCTCTGAGCATCGGTACCTTGATCACCTTTAGGGGTTCTACAAGAGTATGTTCCGATTTTCGAGCATTACACCTGTCGGCCAGCTTATCAAGCTCTTTATAATCACGCATTTCGGCCTCTTTCATTTTCTGTCTGCAAATGCGTTTCGCTTCCCTCTTCAACTCTCGGTATCTATCCCATCCCGCACGTGTTGTGGTCCATCGTAACGTTGCGAGGTAGGCAGTCTGTTTTCTCTCCGCTGTGACACGGCACTCCTCGTCGTACCAGCTGTTCTTTTGCATTTTCCGAAATCCAATGGTTTCGGTTGCAGCTGTACGTAAGAAGTTTGAAATGCCGTCCCACAGTTTCCTTATGCCGAGTTGTTGACGAGTGCTCTTAGAGAGCAGGAGTGCAAGCCGAGTAGAAAATCGTTCTGCTGTCTGTTGCAGCTTCTCGACGTTGAACCTTCCTTGTGTTTGTTGACGTGTAGAGGCGGGTGCGAATCTTGGCTGCAACAAGATAGTGGTCCAAGTCGATGTTAGGATCTCGGAGCGTGCGCACAACATGATCGATCTGGTTGGTGGCTTTTCGATCCGGAGATTGATGTATTTTCTTGTGCTGGAATCAAGTACTACAGATAACCATATTTCGGGCCCCGGCAAAGTCGATCAGCCTCAACCCATTTGGGGATGTTTCGTCGTGGAGGCTGGATTTACCAACCGGAATGCCAAAGATACTTTCTTTGCCCACCCTGGCGTTAAAGTCGCCAAGCACGATTTTGACAGCTCTCATAGGTGCGCTCCAAGAGCTCATAGAAGGCATCTTTGGTCACATCGTCCTTCTATTCCGTCGGGGCGTGGGCGCCAATAAGCGATATGTTGAAGAACCTCACTTTGATGCGGATTGTGGCTAGACGTTCATTCACCGGAGTGAATGATAGTATTCGGCGACAGAGTCTCTCTCCCAGCACGAATCCCACACCAAACTTGCGCTCCTTTATATGGCCACTGTAGTAAATGCCACAAGGACCTACTCGTCTCTATCCTTGTTCCGTCCATCGCATTTCTTGGACGGCGGTGATGTCAGCCTTTATTTTCACGAAGGCATCAACCAGCTGGGCAGCGGCACCTTCCCAATTAAGGGACCGGACATTCCAGGTGCATGCCCTTAAATCGTAGTCCTTATTTCGTTTGCCATGGTCGTCATTAAAAGGGGGTCTCTCATCCGAGACTTGTTGCTTCCTTTCATTGGGGGTGTTTTTTTACGTGGCGGGTCCCAAACCCAGCGCACAACCCTGTGTAGGTGATGTTTCGCCTTCTCACGTTAGCTCGCCTTCAAACGGATGTTCTTAGGCTACCCAGAGGATACTTGGTCAAAGACCGAAAGTCGTGAGCTGCTTGAGTCATAAGTAAAAGAATCGTTTCTGGCCACTCCCAAGTGAATGGCGATCAGAGAACTTTCCTCACTTGCGTGAACTTCTACACATGACTCCATCCTCCAAAATATTATATATATTTCCAATAAGTTTCAAAAATATATACTTGTAATATAACTGATCGACGTATAGGACACAAAATCTGATGGTACTCGTATAACGAAAATCATTATGGGTAGAATATGGGCGTTGAAGTAATTCAAAGACCACTTTCACATATTTTCGGCATTAAACTATAGTTCATCCAATGTTATACCCTCAGTTAATTTTGCTAATATATCTTACAAATTGACCGATATTTTTTCTATCTCATATACCATCACCAATACCTAGGAACGGTTAACCGGATATTTTGAAATCCTGATATTAGGTTTATGGCGGTTAGGAGAAGCTTTCAACCGCTTTTATTAGGCACAAAGATGCACCATTATTAAAAGAAAATGCTCTATGCTTTTCATTAAGACAAGTCACATATTGATTGATATATGCGGGCAAAGTCAGCTGGAAGTTCGTAAATCGTTGTATGATGTATAGGAGCTAAGAGAAATTTTGATACGAATTCAATGCTATTTTAGTATGCAGACATACTATTGCCAGAAATGGACTTTTTTCGAATTTCGATAATAAATCTTATGGATTGACCGATCCAAATACCAGAAATAAAAGGTCTAAATAGAAACGTGGGGTCCACGCTGTTTTTTGTCGTATTTCGGTCATAATGTATGCATGTCAGGTTAATATTAGGTGCCTAATTGGTTGAAATTAGTTGAGCAGGTGCCGAGTTTTGGGTTATTACCTAAATGTGAGCAGTGCCACGTTTACCGTCTATTTTGGATACCGGCTCTAATACAAATTGTGTCAATTGTATATTTTCAAAATTATACCCCAATTACATACATTTCCTTGGATTCTTAAGCCGCAATAACGTTTTCGCCGATATTGTTAATAAAATGTTTAGTGCATTGAATAGTCTATTAATTATAAAAGTTTTTTTTGTATACCATAGCCACAGCAACGCGTGTCCGGATGTGCCAATAGTCCATATACATATGTCCATTTATAAATATGCGATTTTAAAAACTTGCGTAAAAGAAAATTTAAATTTCTTTAATATAAATTATTCAGATATCTAATACATGTGTACTAATATACATCAATAATGTTATATACCATACATATGTATGTATGTAGCTTCTTGCTATTTCTTTATCACAAAAATGTGTAAATTTATACGCAACGGCACTCCTATGTTAATACGGTTACATCATTTTTTAATAAATCGTAAATGTTAACTAATTTTCGAATCGTGAGGAGAGAGGATCGAATGCATAAATATTTGAGCATGTTTGCATGTTTATACTCGTATATACATAAGTATTTAAGTCTATGTTTAGGTTTAAAAGCACGTGCTTTGGGAGCGCATAGGTAGTTTTTACATTTTTGTTTACCCATTAAAAACAGTTTGAATAAAATTTTATGGTTATCACAAAAACAAAAAATATATGAAATACTCATCTTTATTTTTTTAAATAAAATAAGTAAGAAAGCGCTAAGTTTGGATGCAATAGTATATTTTATACTCTCGCAACTTGCAATAATCAAAGCCAGGGAAATACATTAAGATGTCAAACGTCAACCATACAAGACTGGCATATTCGCGCATACAGTTTGTTAGAAAAACGAAAATCCTTATATGTAGTATATGGAAATTGGTGTAATATCGACCCAATTTTATCTATTAACCGTGATCATGCCACACACTAAAAAAATTGTCCCTGGGCTTTATTAAGGTACTCACATAGTCAGCCGGATATTCGAAAATCCTGATATTAGTTATATGCGGACCAAGTAAAGTTTTAGTCCAATTGTATCTATTTTAGGCACAAATATACACCTGCAACTTTCATTGCGCGGATGGACGGACAGAGAGACAGTCACCCGGATTTCAACTTTTCTCGTTATTCTGATTATTTATATATATACTACTGTGCCCAAAAAATAAGGTGACATTTGAATTTAAACTGCGCGCGTCGAAGGATTTGGAGAATTATTTTTTTTTAGGTTGGTAGTACTGTCAGTCACATTTATGTCAAATTTCATGTCAAAATATGTATTCATTAGTGTTTGAGATACGTGTCGTTTGTGAGCTGCTAAAAGTCAGTTTTTCGTTTTTTGCGATGAAGAAATTCGTTGAGCAAAGAATTTGCATTAAATTTTGTTTACGGAATCAATTTTCTGCTGCGGATACGTTGAGGATGGTGCAGAAAGCCTTTGGTGATGAGGCTATGTCTAAAAAAAATGTTTACAAGTGGTGTAGTGAGTTCCAAGCCGGCCGTGAACGTGTCGAAGACGAAGAGCGTCCAGGGCGACCATCAACCTCAACCGACGAAGCTCACGTTCAACAAATCAAAGATTTGGTGTTGAAAAACCATCGATTAACAATTAGAGACCTTGCTGATGAAGTTGGCATATCGAAAGGCTCAGCCAATACCATTTTGAAGGATGTTTTGGGCCTCAAGCGCGTCAAATCTCGACTGGTACCGAAAACATTGAATTTTTGGAAAAAAGGCGTCGCGTTGAAGTGTGTGAAACGATGCTTTCCGACTACCAGGGTGTCATGAAACGCATTATAACTGGCGATGAGACTTGGATCTATGCTTACGACCCCGAAACTACCGATCAATCGAGCGAATATTATGCCAAAAGAGAGCCGAGACCAAAAAAATCGCGCCAAAGTCGCTCAAAAATCAAGGTCATGTTGACTGTTTTTTCGATTATCGTGTTGTTGTGCATTATGAATTCCTTCCAACCGGTCAAACAGTCAACAAGGAATATTATTTGAACGTTATGCGTCGTTTGCGTAACGCTATCCGCCTAAAAAGGCCGGAATTGTGGAAAGACAATTCTTGGTTTTTACACCACGATAATGCACCATCCCATACTGCCCTCGTAATTCGTGATCATTTCGGCAAAAACTCGACCCATAATCGTTTCGCAACCACCGTATTCACCTGATCTGGCGCCGTGCGACTTCTGGCTGTTCACCAAGCTCAAAAGACCGCTCTTGGGACACCGTTTTTATACGATAGAGGAGATTCAAGCCGCAGCGAAGACGGAACTGAAGGCCATCCCGGAAAGTGACTACAACCAGTGTTTCGAAGATTGGAAAATCCGTTAGCATAAATGCATTGCATCGGGAGGCGATTACTTTGAAGGGGATGAAATTGGTTTGGAAGAATAAATAAAGAATTTTCAAAATAAATACAATGTCACCTTATTTTTTGGGCACATTACTAACATAAGCAACTGAGCCAGCTAGCTCACTCTTTGTTGTCTATTACCACCATCTCTTAATAAATTATACAGAAACAGTTGCCTATGGTTTTTTGGGAGTTTTATTGTTCGGTTTTTTGCAAATGTAATAACTTATATATCTTTTATATTTTTATATATGAGAAAGTAACGATTTAAAAAAATATAAAGCCTGTTAACTTCTTAAAAAAGTTTTACATTTTGACGTGAGAACTTTTTATTCAAAGTTTAGGGGTTTTTCGATTTTAAGTCGAAATAATGTTTCCTCTTTAATATATTAAATAAAAATAAATACAGTCCACCGTTCATAAGAAGGTAGGCTTACATTAAATTGCGTGAAAGAATTTTTTTTTGTACTAGATAAACAAAAAAAACCCAAAAACTTGTATGTTTGAATTTTCACATAACATTTGAGGTTATGTAAAAAAAAGGTGTTACGTAGGTTGCTATATATATTTCTGGCCTAATAATGTAAATAGGCATATTTATCAACGAAAATGGTTTTTTTTTATTTTTATTTTTTTTTGTCGATTGCTGTTTTGTTTCGGGCTCATATGCATAGATCCATGATTCATCACCTGTGACGATCTTATAAACGTCTTTTGAAGCACCGCGATCGTATTTTTTCAGCATTTCTTTACACCAATCCACACGAGCCTTTTTTTGAGCGATTGTCAAATTGTGCGGGATCCAACGAGAACAAACCATTTTTACGGCCAGGTGTTCATGCAATATCGAATGTATGCTGGTGGGAGAAATGCATAGGCATGCCTCTATCTGAAGGTATGTTACATGACGGTCTTGCATTATCAGTTCACGTACGGCATCGATGTTTTCTGGCACAACGGCTGTTTTTGGACGACCTTCACGGAATTCGTCTTTGAGCGCGCGTCGGCCACGATTGAATTCGTTGTACCAGTTTTTCACAGTGCTATAGGATGGTGCTTCATAGCCATACAAAGATTTTAGTTCATCGATGCACTCTTGTCGTGATAATCCACGTCGAAAGTTGTGAAAAATGATCGCACGAAAATGTTCACGAGTTAATTCCATTTTTCGGCCGAGATGAATTTTTTAATTCCCTGTAAATAAAACAATTCACGATTAAATGACAAAACGTTCTGAGTGATGTTATGCTAAAAAATGTCAAACTTTCCAATGGAAATGTCAGATTGCATCTGGCAACACTTAGTGTTGCCCTAGGCCAGAATATATATAGCAGCCCTCGTATAACCAAAGTTGCAGATATTTTCTTCGCCATTACGACTCGTGGTCTTGCCGGAAATCGAAATAAACCGTTTTTAATCCTTAAAACTTAATTAAATTAAATATATCTTAATGAAAGATTTTTCGATATATACATACATACATACGTAGTCTGTTAACTTTCTCGATATATAAGTGTATAATTTTCGCTTACATCTCTTACTGACATACGCTAAGTATATATAGTATGTATGTATACGTGTCTAAAGATTATCTGAACCGCGCATTATATGAATTTATCTACATAAGTTTTGCGTTACCAATATACACAGTGCAAGCCCAAGCAGACGAAGATCATAATTGATTTTAATTTGCATTTGGTGTTTGCTTCGCTACCACCATTCGTGTTCAAGCTGACATGAAAACTTGTAACTTTAAATACTTGCATATACAAGCAAGCATAAATAAGCCTTGTTGACAGAGTCGGATTTTTTTATTCGGACCATATAGAGGTACGAAGATGGTACGACATGAAAACCAAAACCATTATATTTACTAAAGCGCTATAGGCTTCCTTGAGTTAAACTAAAGAAACCTAGTGAAATATTGTCCTGAGCTGTTTATTGGTTAATATCGCTGTACAAAAGAGCTCATCAGATAAATACCAAATGAATGAATATTGTCAACATATCGTTCAGTTACTAAAAAAAATAAACATCTAGCATTACTACTTTCTTACTTGCTCCTTCATTTATAACGAGTAATTCGCGCCGCATCAAGTCACGGCTATGAAAAAACCATTCCATTGTAAGAATCTCATATCAACTTTAGCATAATTTAGCGAATTCGAAATCTTTAGATATGACCGGCTGAACAGAAAAGGAGGTGGCGTCTTGTTTGCTGTTCATTCTTCAATTCCATCTGAAGAAGTCGATGTTCCGTATGCAGACTTCATTGAATTTAAGTGCATTCGTATTTGCGCTAATAGTGGCCATATCTACTTAATATTGTCTTATATACCGCCTCACTCTGACATATCTGTATATATGCAGCATGCTTCATTAATAAGTAATGTTTTCTCAATGGTTAATGATACTGATTCCATGATTGTTTTGGGAGATTTCAACTTACCGTGCGTATCATGGAAATCTATTGATGATCACACCATCCCTATTAGTACTCGTTCATGTTTTAACGAGTTCTTAGATGAAATGTCGGAGTTGGGTCTTAACCAAATTAATTTAATTTCAAACGAATTTGGTAAGCTCTTAGATCTAGTTAACGTCGATAACGCTTCAATGTTCTCTGTTGTCCGATGTGATCCTTTAGTTCGGCCAGAGGACACGTATCATCCTGCTTTGGAAATTAACATCGAAATCATAGCCAACTTTGCTTATAATAATACACAAGACCTTTGTTTTCGGTTCAACTTTGCGAAAGCTAATTTTAAGAAGATAAATTACGAACTTTCTAAAGTAACTTTGCCAGATTACAGTGGCAATATTGAATTTAGTGCTTCCCACTTTAATGAAACTATTTTAAACTTATTTGAAAAATATGTTCCGAAGTGTGTTGTTACTCAAAAAATTGGTTCTAATTTATGGTTTTCGAAAGAATTATGTAAATTAAAAAATAGAAAATCTCGTGCTTTTAAATTTTTTAAAAAAACTGGTTTAGTTGCTAACTATTCAAAATATTCTAAATTGCGTCGACAATTTGCTGAACTTAACAAAATATGTTATAGTAATTATATAAATAAAGTAAAAAATAACATTATACGTAATCCAAAATTGTTTTATGGTTTCGTCAACTCCAACGCAGGATTTCTAATTTTCCGTCCGCTATGAAATATAAGTCTAGTATGTCCAGTGACAATCACACCATTTCTAATATGTTCGCTGAATTCTTTAGGTCCAATTACTCTCCAAAATCTCCACAAAATGTTCCGCATCAGCACAAGTTATGTCCGATTTCTGTCATTAATGCACCTACCATTTCCGAAACAGACGTCTTAAATCAGTTAAATATGTTAGAACAATCATTCAATTATGGCCCAGATATGATTCCCTCATGCTTTCTTAAGAAATGTGCCAAATATATATACCAACCCCTAACAAAACTATTTAACTCATCTCTTATGCAAGGCTTATTTCCATCCATATGGAAAAAGTCATTTATAATTCCTTTGCATAAGAGTGGATTTAGGTCATCTATTGAAAACTATAGGGGAATAGCAAAGTTGTCTGCAATACCTAAATATTTTGAAGCAATTATAACAGACGACATAACCTTCCGGATCTCTCCACTAATTTCTTGTTCTCAGCACGGTTTTCGTAAAGGGAAATATACCATAACTAATTTGCTTGAATTTGTATCACATGTATTAGCGGGCTTTAGGGAGAATAAGAATACTGATGTTATATATACAGATTTTAGTAAAGCTTTTGATAAAGTAAACCATTCAATTCTTTTGAATAAACTTGATCTTCTTGGTTTTCAACCAATATTTCTAAAATGGGTTGCTTCTTATCTTAGTAATAGAATTCAACAAGTCATATTTAATCATATTTTACCTTTTTTGACATAATCAATGTTCCTTCAGGCGTTCCTCAAGGTAGCCATCTTGGTCCAATTCTGTTCTTGTTATTTATTAACGACATATCATCTGTTGCTTAGTTTTCAAAAGTTTTATTATATGCTGACGATGTAAAACTTTTTAAAACATATACTTCAAACAGCGAAAGATGTCAGTTGCAAACAGACTTAAACAACCTAGTTTCTTGGTGTGATAGAAATGACATGCCATTGAACCTTAAAAAATTTAAAACGATGTGCTTTTCACGTAGAGCTGTAGACCCTACCTCATACGCAATACAAAACTTTAGGTTGGAGCAAGTATGCAGTTTTGTTGATCTGGGAGTAACTATGGACCCCAAACTCAAAGCTAAAGGCGCTCTTAGTTTTGTTAAACGTTGGTCTAAAGAATTTAGAGATCCGCTTACCACAAAAATTCTTTTTACATCTCTAGTGAGGCCTATATTGGAGTATGCTTCTGTGGTTTGGAACCCTAGTTACCAAGTTCATTCGGATAAGTTAGAGTCCGTTCAAAAACAATTTTTACTTTTTGCCTTAAATCATTTGCATTGGGATTCCAGTTTAAATCTTCCCCCTTATATTAACCGTTTAAAACTTATAAATCTCCCGACACTCGCTAGTCGTCATCTCCCTACGATAATATTTCTTGTAAAACTCATGAATGGGTCAGTCTGTTTATAGCCCATCTCTCTTATCTGATATTAATTTTAACGTTCCCGCTCGCCCTACCAGGCCGTTTAGACCCTTACTTTTAAAATTTTCTCGAACAAATTTTGAGTTAAACGAACTATTCCGCCGTATATGTCATGATTTCAATTTTCATTCCAGCACATTTGATCTAACAGACTCACTCTTTACCATTAAAAAAATTATTTTATCTACTCTTAACAAGTAACATTTAAAAATTATAAACTTTAATCTAATTCTTAATTTCGGCTGTTGAAATTTTTGTTTCTGTAGCTGAGCAGCTTAAGATCGCAACGCTTAAAACTCTCTTGCCTTTTGTGACTCGGCTAATTCCGCTCGCTCGCGGATTGCGCCCCTCGCGTCGGTTCGGCGGGAGGAGGGTAATCGTTGGGTATTATTATAACTATGTATATGGTAGCGCTGTTGCGTAATTATCCGGTGATTTAACTGATAGATAACTTGTAGGCTTAGTGTAAATTAAATGTAGGTTTAGCTGTCTTTAAAAATTGGACGGGACTCACCTTAACATGAACACTTACACAATATTTTGGTAGTGGTTTCTATGATCTCGGTGATATTAACTGTTTACCTGTGATATTTAGGTCGTTTTCGGAGCTCTAGAGTGACCCTGTAATAAGAATACCGACAAACTGATCGGAAGTTAGTACTGAAAACTGATATTAAGTTGGTTACGAAGCCATTCGAGATAGTTAGATTGCCAATAAAATACCAAAAACTGTATGAAACTATTTCTTGATATTTCGGCAGTGTAGATATGAAATTTTAAATTTTTGATAATTTCTCAGATTTTACTCGTGTTAGCAAGATTTTGTGAAATTATACCCCACTCGAGTAGATATTACAGATTTACCAGATTTTTAGCAATTTTTTTTTTATGAGAAGTGATCGGCTTAATGTTGAATGTGTGATAATTCTGCGCCCTATATATTTAAGTACTCGTATTAAGTGCATTCCCGTTGACAACAATGCCGCTACCGGTGTGTGGGAGTCGTGGAAAATGCCTCATGTCTAGCAATGCGTCGCTACGTAATCAGTGGCACATGCAACGTGAATGAAATGCTTTGCGACGCGTTATATTTTACACAACCGAAAGACAAATACCATAATGAAAGTCGTAAATTTGGCACAGCCCAACTACGCGTTACACTTCGTGTCGACGTCAAACACGCTGCGCATCAGGCATGCATGGCCATCGGCGATGCTAAGTTTGTATATATATATTCGCGCGTACTCGCATCCAAGTCGCAATGTCTGCGCAACAGCTGCTTGCTAATAAAAATTACAACTTCTTCATTTTTTACTACCAACCGAGCCAAAGGCTTCCTCTTCATCTGAACCGGTTGCTAGATTACACAGCGAATTCACATGCCCCTTCTCGCTTTTGCCGTTAACGCTTATGATGCGTTGCAACTTGCCCAATTGAAATATTACATAATGAAAATGAAGACACGGAAGCAACGGTTCCAAGGTAAAATGTTCGTTTCAGTAACAGTAAAAAAAAGTATTTACAAAAAGATAAGCACTCCAACGACCACAACAACAACAATGTCATTAAAAAATCTTTGACTTTGCAATAAAATGAAGTTGAATATCACACTAAAAAGACAGAAAACCAAACGCCATTCCAGTTTGTGGATCCTCCTCAGCTCCACAAGCAGCAGCGGCGGCTTGTATTGAGTAAAACTTGTTCAATTGAACCCGTGTGATACCATCTCTTTGTGTAGGAAGAAATGGTTGTGAAGATGCTGCAACGACATTGTGTAGCGCCCGCAATCCAAGTTCAAGTATTGCGAACACTTTCATTTTCAATGCGAGTGTTTGGCTTTATACGGACATCGAGTGCAGAGAGTAGATAGCACTGGATTGTCTTTTAGACTATTTATTGAAAGGAGATATCGGTGAATAAAATTTCCGGAAGAAAAAAGCTGAATAAGTTTTTTCTAATAGCTTTGTGGTGGATGAGAAATATTAAATTTTTTACTTTTTTAGGTCGGTTAAAATTAGAAGGAAGCTTTACATATGAGACCTGCAATAGCCGCTTTAGCTTACTTATAATATTTGTAAGTTCTTAATTGAAATGAGTGAATGAGTTATTATTCAGGAATAATTCTGTGAAACTGATTAAGCACTATAAGGGAGCTGTTATTGAAGATTTTCTCTATCTCAGCTATCCCTCCGCTCTTTCTGCAAGGAGTACAGAATGGATCTTAACATCACAGTCGCTGGCGTTAAAATTTCGGCTGTCAACAACCCTAAGATTTTAGGCGTTACACTTGACTGACTGTGCTCATTCACTCCTTACTACACCACGATTATTGCCAAAGTACAGAACCGCAATAGAATCCTCAAGTCGCTACCTGGCTGCTGGAGAAAGAACAAGGCAATCGGCCGGTCGGGCGTCAACTAAGCAGTATCGCTAAGGTTTGGCTGGATGCAACGAAACTCAGATGAAAAGCTTCAGACGTATCAGAATGCTGCAGTCCGTCATTACAGGATGAAGCTGGATGTCTCTTGTCGAACATCTTCCATGCTTTCGGTTAAGGAAGACAATGCACTTATATCCAGGCAATCTCTGCGAAAACATCCCTGCAGTCATCTGCTTGAAGAGAAGACACATTCTAAGAGCATCAATAAATCTATTTTTGAGTATGTCCTCGATATCGAACATTACGCAGACCAGACTATGGACGCAGCAAACTATATAAATGCATTGACCGCCATTGATGATGGAGACATAAACCGCCACCCTCCTAGTGAATGGCGTACTCGGAGTCAAACAACCACCCATTGCAGACGAACAGCTCGAGTTGTCCCGTGAATCTAGAGAAACCTTTGCGCTACTTCGTTCCGGTCAGGTAAAATTGCTACTTATCCAGAATCGACCCTGACATACAAAATATAAGCACAGGATGCAATGAGTCCTTGCAGGACTCTAACCACCTCTTCGCATGTCCAGCGAACCGCACTCATCTAACCCCGCTTTCCTTTTGGTCGGACCCCGCACGTTTTCTGAGCCTACTGTTAGATGATTTCGATGACTATCAACTTGAACCCAACAACGTCAACAAGCTTTTCTTTCAAAAAAGGGCAGATTGTATATTTGAGAGAAATATTTACCGATACAAGCGAGTAATTCATCATAATTCCGTAAATAACGACTTTTCCAGTATTTCGAACATCAAAATAAGGGTCCTGGCTTTCTTGTCATCTCGACGAACTTAAATGTTACATCGCTGAATCTTTTTGTTGTGATGCCCTCACTCCAGAATTAACTAAATATGTGCATCATTTAATCAAGTAATTTCAGTGAGTCGGGCTCCATCTCTGCAATTTG